>NW_010178987.1:0-2134 GCF_000695765.1 Mesitornis unicolor
AGGGAATCGCCTACAACAGTTACCCTCCTTTTTTTCTTAGCGGAGGCAGTCGTAATGTGTGGGGTTGACTGACTCACCCTAGACAATCCCCAGGATGGTTCTTCTTCTTTGATTATGGTTTCTAATAGTCCAGTTACTTATGCCCACAAAACAGGTTAAAGCACAGGCAGAACCTGAGAGCAGTCCTTCCGCCTGTCCCATCCTCTTCATCTCTCTGCCCATCCCACACCACCCCACATCCTAATCACTAACTGGCCTTAATTTTAAAAGACACTAAATGATTATAAGGAAACGGAATTACATTATATCATGATGTTTATGATGTTTATGATGTATGTTATGTTATGTTATGTCATGTCATGTCATGTTACGTTACGCATTCAACATAGGGCCCAATCCTGTACTGACAACCTCCTATGAAACCTCTGAATTCATGAAAAGCATAGAAATACTTGTGACTGGTAGTTACAATAACTTGGTTTTGTGAGATGAACCTTCACAATCCAGACTGCTCTCTTCCTTCATGACTTCAGCTGATATTGCTGTGTCACAAAATGGTTCTCTGAAATGAATGGTCAAATTAATCACTGTGAGTCTGAGTCAGCTAACTCCTCTTTGGGTTAAAGATTTCCAAATAATTATTAACTCTGGGGAAAGAGGAATATATAAATATTTTAACTACAGCTTTCATCTTTTCAGCACAATTATTGTTTTCCTGCTGTTACTGCTTTATTTGGATCTTAAATAAACTCTTTTTCTCTTTAAGTTTAATGGCGACAGCTTTAAAAAACTGAGTATACTACCCACGTGACAGACAGGTTTCCATCACAGGTGTGTAGAATTTGGTATCATTCTCTTTGTGCTTTGTATACTCTTTTGCCACATTTAAGAGTTCTTTCCACAGAAACTGTTCAGCATGAGCATGTTACTGAAAAAGCAGCCAATAGAAGTGTTAAAAGTTACCATATATTGGCTGCAGTTGTAGCTAAGAAAACATTTTAACCTAAACTGCATTTTGAAGGACCATCCAGCAAATAATTTAACATCACCAGTACTTTTTATCCAGATTCATAGGAAGCTGTGGATGTGGAACTGGTAGTAAAAAGACAGGCTACTACTTTATTAACTTTTAGCGTATTAGAATTGATACATAATGCTTTCTCCCCAACTTAGGAGTCTTCCCTGTTCTTTATTGACTTACAATAGAATAACAAATCCACAAATCTTCCCCCATTAGTCCTACCAGCTCTACAATAGTGATCATGCAATTTAACATGTAGTTCAGTCTTAATGATTAAATGAAGTTCATAGTGATAGATAATGTTGATTGAGAGGTGTCTAAAATGTCCCAGATCCCGTAAATCATTAGACTGATTAGTTGTTCTTATTGTTAAAAATGAATGTTTCTTTTCTGGTCTAACTTCCTGCCTTTGGAAAACAGGATGCTTTTGTCTGCTGTATTAAACAATATCCATCCAATCTTCTCACTAGATATGGACTTACTGGTAAGTCATCTCTTCATCTTCACCAGGACAAGGTAAACAAGTTTAGCTCTATACTTGTTTCTAGAGTTGGAATATTGTTTCGTGAAACAAAATCAGATGAATCCTATTTGAAAAAGTATCCAAGTAGGTACTCCATATTGCAAAAAAGCTCACCAAGACTTGCATCATATATGGCATACACAGCAGATTGAAAAGGTCTGAAATTAAATAGATGAACATTTTACATACACAGTTGTAGACAAACATTTTGAAAAATTTGGCTTCCTATCTGTATATTTGCTGACAACACACAGCGATTAATGATGGCTTTGTCAGGTTCCTGTTAACAGTTGTATCCCCTTGTCACAACCTTTTGTCTAGAAAAATCAGCTGAGTCAACATAACAACAGACACTTCGACTTTTCATAAGACTAGTCAGTATCATAAATAGAGAGAAAAAAAATTAGTTTTGTGTCTTTGTGGGTCTGAAATCATGAAGCATAAACTGATTTTTTTTCTTTATTATTTTTTCTTCACTAGAATAGAATGGAGATATATTGCCTAATAAGTATAGTTGAAGTTACAGAAAAACACCTAAACACTAACTATATTGCATTGCAAAAGTGTTTATAGAAGCTCAGAACAGATTT
>NW_010178988.1:0-3808 GCF_000695765.1 Mesitornis unicolor
CAACTCCTTATATTCTGTGATTCTGTGATTCAAAGGGGATAGGATTGTGGCCTTTGTTTTAGAGGAATACCTACCAACAGTTGAGTGGATCTCAATGTTTCTCCTTGAGTTAGCATGGGAGCAGGGGGGTGAAAAAGTGGCTCAGCTCAGCATAGAGTATAAAATCGAGGCAACTAGCAAAAGTATTTTGAAGAGAGCAAGGGGCTTGAGTTGGCTTCAGTACATGTATGCCTTCCTGGTGTTTAGGGATGGCTGGTACAGTATTTTGCTAAGTGCAACTTACATGTGTGTTATGTTCTCAGTGTATCACTCTGCTAAATCAGAAATCCTCTGTAACATCAAATATCTTCAAATAAGTAAATTTGATATTAAACAGTATACGCTCCACATGCAGGATATCTAAAAGAACCTGGTCAGAGTGTATTGGACTCCCACAGTAGTGCATATTTCCTTGTGAAAATGGTTTCAGTCCTCTAAACCGTCAAAAAAAAATCAAACTTGACACAGCTGCATGTGGCAATAACACCATCTAAAAAAACATTGGAAAAAAATCTTCAAAGTCTTTTATTCTCAGTTTTGCATTTTCTTAATACAATCAGGACCAAGCAGTGTAACTTACACAAAACAGATCAGCTGTAGCTAATGTGCTGAATTTTCATATGCAATGTAATAGGAACATGGTCCTGCTCTGGTTGCAAGTTGCATCTGCTTTTGACATACAGGCAGTGTGAATTCAGGACTCTGATCTGCCCACCATTCCCACAAAAGCAGCACTCAGCTAAAAACCACTTTAACTTCTACATACAAGACTGCTGGTTGCAGGTGTATCTGCTCTTTCTTTTTACACACTGGCATTAAATCACCACAGTGCACAAGCAAATAGAGTGCCATGAAGTCATCCCTGACCTTTTGCTGACCTTCATGTCCTGAACTTTGCAGGACAGAAAAAAACCAACCTCTTCACTCAAATCCTCTTCCATTTCAGTGGATTGACAGTCATAGCAGTCAGCCAAAACACACTGATAGCATGCAATACAGTAGGTCTACAGTAAATTCAGTGTGTTTATTTCCTGTTAAAAAAGGAAGTCAGGATTTTCTTTAAAGACAGTTCCAGGTTCATTACAGTTTGGGGTTTTGCCTTTCAGAATCACAGATTAAAAGAGCTCCATCCAAGGTCTTACACTCTGGGGATGAAAGCAGATGTTTAAGTGGGAGTAGGCACTTCATATGTTGCACTGAGGACTCATCTCCACTTAGTAACATATTCCCATGATCCAGAAATGCAAAAGCTATTTTCTCTGTGACATAATTGCTAGCATGGGGACTCTTCTTTATTTTCTCAACTACAATGCATGTAAAGGAAATAGACCATAGCAATACCATTACACACATTCCTGCACTCACTTTAGAGACAATCAATATCAATTATCAAATTCTCAATAGGAGAGAAAGGCTGTGAAATTGCCCATAAAATAAATTTACAAAGTCATCCCAATACCTTCTATTTTCTGTTCTGAAGATTATACATAAGTAATTATTTCAAAGGTACTTTCATTTCATTACAGTACCACAGCTTATCCATGATAGTAGTGATGATGTCTATACCATCCCCTGTTTCACAGAAATGAGGAAAATTAGTTGGATTCTTGTTTCAGTGAAGGTCCTTGTTTTGTAATTGACTCTTCCCTTTGGAGTAGGGTCATTTTCTTGCACTTGCTTCTCAAGCTCCATAACAGACTACTATTTTTTATTCATATAAATGTCATGTTTGGTCTGTTAGCCAAATACTGAAACTATTCATATACCTTAGAAGCCCAGGAAGAGACTCTCTGCCCTGTAGGAACACTTTATTAGTAACCTTGGAGTTTCTTTTAGGAAGATATCCCCTAGGTATTTGAACATCCACACATAGCTCATTGTCTTCGCTGTCTCTTTGGAACAGGCACTAAATAGGATGTGAGTTTTCTTACAAACCTCTAAATATCCCAGGCTCTCTTGTGAGTGTCTCCTCTCCTGCTCCTTGAGGCAAAAAAAAACCAGAAAATTTTATCTTTCTGGTTTATGGTACAAGTGAGTATAAGCTAGGCTTCCAAGTGATTGGAGGATCAATATGCAGATGATGTTACATCTGTGTTGGATCACCTTCAGAAAAATAGGAGAGAAGGAAAAGAGAACTTGCATTTTTAATATATATAGTTTGAATGCCACTAGTGTACAAAAATACTTGGCATAGTGTGCTACTCCATTTGAGATTTGCTTCACTCACATGCAGGCAGTAGAACAGAGCCCAGCAGTGGTCAGACTTCATTCTATAGTCCTCCAGAAAGCTCAGCAACTCAGATTCCTGGCAGCTGAAGTGCATTCCCATCTAAGAGGAAGCACAATTTATTTCAGACAAGAGTAACATTGTTGTAAGATGTTTAATGTACTATTTTCTGTCTCTTCAGGTGAAGGATTTGGCTCTCCATCAACTTATTACACCAGTGGTCCTCACTCATTTTTGTGGAAACATGTCACAGTGAACATGTTTCCAGACTCTAATGCATTACAGCCTTCCCTGTCTACTGCTTTCCAAGGTATATCACACCTAGGCATCTTTTAATACTGTGCACTGTGCGTTTGTCCATAGAAAGTACAAAGACATCTATCCTTTTACAAAGCACTACCCACTTGAAAGTGTCATGTTTGTACTTTTGAAAAATCAATATATTTATTCTGTTTGGGTCTTTAAACATCTCATCTTTAATCCTTTATCTCTAATTTAGACAACTAACAGCTTCAGACAAATTACTCTATTTTCCTTCATATTTCCTTACATGTTTAATACTGATAAGTGTTTTCCATTTATCAATGATATCCAGCTTTGCATTAATTATATTTCAAGGCACAGAAACATCACTGTGCAGTAGCACTCTGTACTGATGCACAAATGAACCACATACTGAATATGAACTAAATACAAAAAAAATAACTGAAATCAAGTGAAAAATTGAATCCTAAGTAGAGATGAAAATAATACATTCAAATTAATTCAGGCAATTTTGAATACCATCATTTTTACTACAGCTTATGCTCTCAACAATAATTCCCTTTGAACTGTAGCAACTGAGATTAAAGATTAGGATGCATGGAGCCTATCTGAATCTTTCTGAATAGCTGCAGTTATCTTGTGATTTGTAATACTTTGCTCCTACTCTTGAATGCTAACACCAGGCACTGGTTTTATTACGAAAACCACAAATGTAACTAATGCCTTTTAAAACACTATTCAGCTGGTTTTATGTGCAGAGTTGAACTGACTACACATGCAGCATAAAATTAAGGATAAAATATGCTCTAATCTAACTGTAATTAGGATAGAAATTAAAGGAAATGAGTTAGTATAACACAACAAAAAAATAAAACTATTACCCCAGATATATTTGGAACCTTAAGCTTTGCTGCTTAACAAGCAATTTGAAAGCAAGTCAAACACACTGAGCTAGATGCTAATAGAAAACCACCTGTGTCCTTCCACTACTCTGGAAGGCCTCATTAGTCACGTAACGCTTAGCTGCTTTTCCACTTGAGTAAATTTAGCACTATGAAGTACTGTGATGGGGTGGCTATCTCATGATAATGAACTCTCCGCATCACATGGTACTCACTTCCTATTAGAAAAAAATGACCATTTGTAAGGAAAGCTAATTATTTAACCTAAAATATTAGTCAATCAGTAGTTAGAGCAATTCCCTGTGCCGATCCAAGAATAAAGAATCAGCTAGGACTGTTTTCTAGTCTAATGAAATATAACAAGGGAAAGTGCAGA
>NW_010178989.1:0-2534 GCF_000695765.1 Mesitornis unicolor
TATAAAATATATATAAAAATATATAATCCTGAGATTTGCTAACTTGTTAATTTGGAATTGCACGTGTTCAAATCCAGCCTACTCAAACCATGTGAGAGGGCATTTCAAAGCAGCGAGCATCTGGTTCACCTCGGTGTATCTAGAAATACCACCCAGTATTAAAATATTTGGGCTTTTTCCTCGTATTCCTTACGTAGGATATGATTTAACCACTGGAGTCCCTCTATTTTATATAGTCCTCTTTATATTTTATAGATCTGATGCAGGAACAGGGCTTGATTTTTCCTAATGGGATTTTTGGGATGCTCACCCCTCGGCACGAGCACACACTGCAGCGAGTACCTGCTAGGGGTTAAAACGCAGCAGCTCAGTAAATGAGTGGGGTTACAGAACAGGGTAACATTTTGGGAGGCAGTTCCCAAAGTTCTGCCTGGTTTGGCAGCTGTGAGTTGGGTTTTTAGCGTCTTGGCTGCTTATTTCTCTCTGGTGTCCACCTCCCGACGTCCTTTCCTCTTCGTACCTGGAACGAGTGAGGTGCCTGAGCTGGCTTTGCTTGCAGCGGTCGCGTCCGAAAGCAGCGTTTTAATTTGGGTTACGTCTCATTAAACCCATCGGCGTGTGCGCCTGACACAGACTCTGCTCCAGGTGTTTTTCCTCCTGGGCAGGTGGTGGTTGTGAGTGGTTTCACACACGGGGCTGGTTCGATTCACAGTAACTCGAATTTGGCTTGGGTTTAATTGCCTAGCAGGGAGGGAAATCTTAGATTTTATTCTGCTTTGGCTGCTCAGATGTTTTAGGCCGTTTCAGACGCTGCTCTTGACCGTGGTTTTTCTCTTTAAAGAAATGTATGTACCTCAAGCCCTTTCAGTGAGGACAAGGCTCCAAAACCTGCTTGGTTTTGCATGGCTGCGATTCCACAGAACTCATTCCATTTTGGCAAAGAAAGGAAATACTTGGGTAACCACGGTCTCCACTTCAAAGGTGTCTGCAGCTTTCCACAGCTATAACCGTAGCCAAAAACCAAAATAGAAGCTGTGGGAAGGCAAAAACCTGTTACAATGTGGGTGATTTCACCTGCTCCAGGTCTGTGTCGTGGCCGGCTGTGGTGGTTTAGTGCTGGGCTGGGCACTCAACCCTGGGCAGACGCTCGCTGTGAACCCCTCTGCCCTCCCCAGAAGGGAAGAGAAAAGAGAAGAAGGGAGAGAAACTGAGAAAACCAACAGATTGAATGAAACAATAACACTGATACTGCAGGATAGTGATGGACATAGGAAATAATGGAATAGACACAGACATGTACAGATAGAGATACAAACCAATCTAAAATCCTCCCCCAGTGACGATGACGTCCCCAGAGGCTCTGGGAGCACTGGCAAAGTCCCAGTGTGGAGCCAGCAGCAGTGGGAGCTGCTGCAGGAGCACAGGGCTGAGGATGAGAGGCAGGCGAAGCAGCAGGGTCTGCTGGGCCTTGGGCCATTGCAGGGGTGGAGAGGGAAGGAAGGGTCCAAGGTGGAAGGGTGGAGCCCCTGGGGATCCCTGGGCTTTGCACTGAGTGTGGGTGTGTGGGATGCAATCCCTGGTTGGGCAGGGTTGGGTCTGCTCCTCCTGTAGGTGCAGCCACGGCAGCCATGGTGAGACAGTGGCCTTGCCATGTTTACCTCACTTATGAACACTATCACTTGTAGAGGGGAACACTGTGGAAAAACATCGCGGTAGTTCCAGCCCCTGAGAAGAGACTGAGCTGGAAAGTGAAATCACTGCATAGCAAACCAGTTCTGTTGAGCTCAGAGCAGGACACCACCTTTCTCCCAGCGTCCCAGTTGCCATATTGACCAGTGACGATGATGGAAACTCACTTGTATCCTCAGCTCTCCCATCTGCCCTCTGTTGGAACAGACACAGTTAAACTCAAGTGGCCAACACCAAATACATTCATTTCTCACCGTGGTCCTTAACGATTCCAAGTAAACACACCAGAAGTTTCAGACTCTTTGGGGTTGATGATGTGGTTCTTGATGACTTTACAAGCGTTTCCCCAGAAGTGCTGAAGTTTTACCAAGCCACGTTCCTGTTAATGTAGAAACAGCTCTTCCTTCTCCTTTTTTCCCCTCCTACAACACTGAAATCTCCAGTGCAGATCTTTACTACTCCTTGTAGCTACTCAAGTCTTCAGTAGATGCTGCTATCACTAAGGTCACGACAGGTCCTGGTGTTATAGCACACACCCTCATCTTCTCAACCGCTGATGCTTCTCTGCTTGCCCGCACCACCCAGTTACCATTTAATTTTACTAATTTAATTGAAAATTTAACCCTGAAAAGTTAATTATTTATCCTTGCATGCCTTAAATCGATTGTTCCTCGCGGCAGTTCTGCCTAAGGTCACTGGTATTCTTCGTAGTAAATGTGATACCCAAAGAAGGTGTTTCCTGTGTATTCAGCTAACGTCTCTATTTTAAATGTATTCAGCTAATTTCTTTACTTTAAATGTATTTAACTTCCTAGCCCATATCCAATTTATATATGTATTATATT
>NW_010178989.1:2544-4013 GCF_000695765.1 Mesitornis unicolor
TATGTATTTTTCATATGAAAAATAAGGAGTTTTGCAGAAATTCTCCAGCTAAAGACCATCCAGTATTGCCAAATCTCACTCTTCGATAACCTCACAGCGTCTGTGTAAAGCTTGAGAAAGATCCTTTTCACGGTGTATTTCATACTCTGCTCATTTTATATATGCTGAGCTTAATTTTTACGTGGAAAATGCCCTATTTGGTGACCGTAACACAGCCTTTTAAATGCTGCGCGGGTTTTTCTGGCAGGAGCGGCGCTGGGGGAACCCGGTTGCAGATTTAACAACTCCTTGAACCTGTTTTTCCAGCGATTTTTACTGTTTTCTTTCTCCTCCTTTGCTTTCTCTCTCCGCCCTCTCGCTGCCTTTCTCTCTTGCTGGGGGTGTTGCTCAGAGTGTTTAGACCAGCGGCCGCAGGGTACGTATGCGGGATCTCCTCAGGGCTCCAAACATCCACCTGACAAAGTCGTCGCTCCCCTAAATTACCTCAGTTCTGGGCTGGAAAAATGACTTTTGGGTCGTGAATGCTCATTTTTCACAATTAATTCAAAGAGATCCTAGAAACTATATCACAAAAACCTGAATTTGAGGTTGTGGAGCCCTTTGGGAAAGTCAGCACAGCCATTAAATACCAAATATTTTCTCATTTCCTGCATCGTCTCCTTGGGCTTCTGCCCCCCCCCCCCTTGTTTGTGAGCTCTTTCTGCAAAGAGAATTTGGGTTTTAATTATGTTAATAGGAAAATTGATGCTCTGGACAAGGGAAAACCTTGCTGCCTGTGTCAGCTGAGGTAGGGCCACGTCTCTTTGAGACTTTCCCACAGCAGCACTAACAAATATTTCACTTATATGCTGTAATATGCCATAAAATAATCAGTGGTTTGGATTTTTTTTCCTCCTTAACGTTTGCTTTCTGTTCTAAATCCTGGAGTTTTACTGCTTCTTTCCTAGAATTCATCCATTTAAATGAGTTTTCCCAGCCGTTACGTGAGCCAGCGAGACTTTGCTGTGATTTCTGGGTGAGATCAGAGACAAAAAGATTAAACTCCCGTTACTGAGCATGGTTTGTAGCTGTGCCATTTGAAGAGGAGCTCATTACAGCAGAGGTGGACATTTTCATCCTAGAAAAGGATGGTTACCCCATGAACAGAAATACCGAGGTGCTAAGCTGTGTGGTATTGTGAAATAGTCATAAATACAACCATAATACGTTATTTTCATAATGAACAATGCCATTTTACCAAACTTTTGAAAGTTTTCATCAGTAGGCGAGTGCGTGTTGCGTTTATCTGGCAGTGCGTGCTATGAGGCTGCGCATTTTGCCTAAAAAATTGTGATATTCAAGCTGTTAAAAGTGATCTGTGCCAGTATTTGACTGGTTGGGCCTTCTTAAAGTTTCAGAATCACAAAATCACAGCGTGGATTGGGTTGAAGGGACCTTGAAATGTCCCCTAATCCCAACCCCCATGGGCA
>NW_010178990.1:0-278 GCF_000695765.1 Mesitornis unicolor
ATATAGTATCTGAACTCTGGGAGCACCACTGTAAATCGTCACCTCTCACCGCCATGCGTGCAGCACACCGCATCTCCCAACTTCAACCTCCCTACACCTTCCGCTCTGCAGAAACGGGGACGTTTCTCACCGCCCTGACTAAACCGGACAAAACGAAAGAGCGAGAGTTTACAACGCTCCGGGTTGTTTTCTTCAAACCACTCTTCACGAGACCTGCGGTACTGTTAGACAATGACTGACGACAGCATTCCCACGCTACATAAAGATGTGGCTGGTGT
>NW_010178990.1:315-1706 GCF_000695765.1 Mesitornis unicolor
TACTCACATCGGCGTAATGCCCTCTCATCTGGCAGCGGCTGCACTGCTTGTTCCAGTGGGAGCGCTCCAGGCAGTCCCTGTAGCCGTGCCCGGGCAGGCAGCAGTTCAGGCAGAAACGCGTGGGGCAGCGGTTCTGGAGGTGGCCTCTCTTCGCACAGAGGAGACATGGGGGCACTTTCTACAGGAAACAAGGGAAGAAACAGTGAGATCGTTCCAAAAGGTTAAAGAAATGAGAAAACCAAAGGAGGAAATGAAGAAGAGAACACCCCAAGTAAAGGTCTACTGATTACTAGGAATTGCAGAGACAATAAGCACAATAAAAGCAATGACCTCCACAAAACAAGACAGATAATTTTATAAATTGGGTTGGCCAAAAAGTAACTGAGTCTTTTTCTGGGTAAATGAAAGGTGAATTTTTCACATAAGGCCAAAGTTTGTGAGTGTGAGGGTTATGGAGCATAGCCCAGGCTGCCCAGAGAGGTTGTGGAGTCTCCTTGTGTGGAGACACCCAAAGCCCTGGCCGTGTTCCTGTGTGACTGCTCTGGTGATCCTGCTCTGGCAGGGGTTGCACTGGGGGAGCTTTCCAGGGCCCTTCTAGCTCCTGACACTCTGTGATTCTGTGATTCTGTGAGTTTCATAGGAAACAAAAACCTTATTAAGCAGTGCACAGTCCATTTGGTTCAATTACCTTTTGCCGTCTTTCAGTCAACTTCATAATTCCATACTTTAAAAAGTTCTCTTTTTAGGCAAAACCCAGTTCCTTTTGACATCCTCACTGGCAGCGAAGGTTTTGGTAAAGAACCAAACTAACGCCAGTCTGGTGGTGCCAGGGTGGTGGATGTGGTGGCTGCGGTCACACGTCCCATCCACGCTGCAACCACTTCTGATGAGCAACCAGACCCGCCTGTGGTCATCATGGAGAAGCACAGCACCCTTGAGTCTCACTGGTTCTGGACGGCTTGATTCAATTTATCCAAGTAATGACCGCACGCACCCGAATCAATGGTTTGGTTCTTAGCAGCAATGCAGAACACACAACTCGTGCGGGGCCTCCTCTGGTGAACAGGGGCTGTTGGGTGCTTTGGGCTGGGTCACCTCGCCTGCTCCACGGCCGTTTTCACTCGCTGCTGTTGTAGCCGAGCCGTCGGTCGTCGCCTGTTGTCAGACACTTCAAAAACGGCCGTTCTCCTCACGGTTCAGGAGACAATCGCAGATGTCAGCTGCTCGGTGAGATGAATTTCACTGTGCTCATGGGGGACCCAAGCACTGAGCTTCCTAACGTACCCGAGCTGTTCTACATGGTTTACAGTGCTTGACTTCGGTGCGTTAAGATCATCAGCAACGTCTCGTGTTGTCAAATGCCGACTGAAGTCGATCAATGCCTTTATTTT
>NW_010178991.1:0-8108 GCF_000695765.1 Mesitornis unicolor
TAACTCTGCCTTCTCTGTATCTTCTGTCACACACAGGAACAGGTTTTCTGGCAGGAGAGGGATCCACATTGGAGCAGCCTGTTCCTGATAGACTGTGGCAATGACCCATGCTGGATCATTTAGTGAAGGACTGTACCCTATAGGAGGGACCCCACGCTAGCATAAAGAGGAACGGATGACAAAGTGTTATGGACTGGCCACAGCCATCATTCCCCATCCCCCTGCGTCACTCGGGGGTAGGAGGTAGAAAAGTCAGGAGAGAAGCTGAGCCTGGGAAGAAGGGAAAGGTGAGAGGAAGGTGTTTTTAGTTTTATTATTATCCTACTGTGTTATTGATTGGCAATAAATTAAATTAATTTCCTTAAGTCTAGCCTGTTTTGTCCACAATTGTAATTGGTAAGTGATTCTCCTGTCTTTATCTCAACTCACAAGCTTTTAGTCTTACTTTCTCCCTGTATCCTGAAGTGCATGGCTGGATGGGCACCTGCCAGCCAGCCAAGGTCAACCCACCACAAGAGCACAGCTCAGAAGTCACAACTCTTCAGTTCCAAAATAATAAGATTATTACAGAAGATAAAACAAATGTGACTCAGCTGTCACTAGAAACTTGTGCATCAACTTTGGCTGTAGTTTGATATACAGTTACGCTGTCACTGCCATGACACAGTTTAATGTCTCGTCCCTATTCTTCCCCCTACCCACCAGCTTCCAGAATTGCTTCCATTGTCAGGTCACCCTGTGCTGTGTCAGCACGAGCACTTCCATAGCTGCGTAAAGAACCAAATCAGGAAACTGGGACACATGAAAAATTATTCAGCAAAGATTAGCAGTTAGTTCAGCCCCCTGATCTGGTAGGGCACACAGCTGAGCAAATAGCAAAGCTAATACTACTTACAGGACAGAAAGGGGTGGGAACAAGGTCTGAGTGTGAGGAAAAAAGGAAGGGGTAGGCTCTGGGGGGTTTCTGTCTGTTTGTTTAGCAGCAGAGCTGGCTTGAAACTACACAGCAAAATGCAGCTTCAGACAGATGCTTTCCAGTAGCCTCCTTTGGTCAGAAATTCTGGGAGAACGACTGGACAGCTCAATCGCTCTCCACAGGAGAGGGCAAAGACAGAGGTGCTAGAATAGGGGATACAAGAATCCAAAACTACTGCACAAATAGTGTGACATTCACTAGACAACATCTGTGACCACAGATCTATAGTAGAGAGGGGAAAAGAGCAAATTCACATCCCAGTTTACCTGAGCCTTCTTTCCTACATGGGTTTGTTTAGTAAGGGACTGGCCTAGACTGTGGGAAGTTTCATGAATATGCAACTTGACAAAAACCTGACAAAATAACCTATGTAATTATATGCTCATTCAGTTTAATTTTAAACAGAAGAGAAAGAAAGAGCCTCTAACAAGAGTTCTGTGTGTCAGAAAAGCAAGATCTGCATAATTAAGGGAACTTGAATGTAGATGTGACTGTACACTGAGAAACTGCAATGATACATAAGTTACATTGAATTTGCATGTTAGTTGCAAGAACAACTGCATAAAACACACTGAAATCAAGGTGGGTTTTTTTAATCCATAAAAGCTTAAAGAGAACAGAGAGCAAAAAAAGCCAATGCATAGCAAAGATGACACAGAAACAGACACAGCCTAAAATTAAATATACTATATAGATACACATCATATACATTATATACTATATATACATTTTCCAACTATATGACCTAGGTATTGCAGTACCTTGTAGCCTGCTTTGAATATTAAACTAAAAGAAGATAAGACTTCCAAAGACACACAGAATTTCCATACTATTTTGCCATGCCTGAATTATATGAAGCAAAATACCAGCACAACATGTTGTTTAAGCTTTTGGTGTTCTGTGAAACACAGATTTGCATAATTCAGGAAAGGGAAGCAATTTTAGTTGGTAACTTCCAACTGATCTGAAAAACTATACTGTAACCTAGCCCAGAGTTCATAACGTGCTGTGATATATATTATCTTTCTAATGAAAGTTATTTGCACTTCACAGGGTGCCAATGGGAGGTTAGATTAGATTACTGCCCAACAGTACTTCAACCTCATCAATATGGAAGAAGGTCGAGCTGTTTTTCTTCAGTTTATTATTTACTTCATTGCTACTGTTTATAATATCCTAAGACTTGTTCACCTTTCATCAAACACTTGAGGAATCCACGGCACCACGTAGTCAGAAGACAACCATGAGCACTGATTTCATTTAATGACCAATGTTTTCACAGAATAGGATGATCACCTGTGAACATTATTATACTACTTCTACTTCTAACCTCCTGAACATTTAAAAGTGACTTCAAAAAGGCTTAGAAAAGAGCTACTAAAATGACCAAGAAACTAGAGAAGCTCTTAGGAGAGGAGATGAGAACAGCTTGTTCAGACTAGCAAAAGGATGTGATTATTCCCCAAGCAAATCCAAGTAAACAACAGTGCAAAAATGTTGAGCGAAAGGAAAATGAGCATAAACAAGTTTGAATTTCCAGACTGAATTTATTTTTAATTAGTTACTCATCTCTCAGTGTAACAAGGTTCTAGAATGGCCTTCTAGCAGGAATAATAAGGATAAAAACTGTTTTTAAAATGGAGTTTGACAAGTAAGGATTACACAATATAACACTAGCAGGAGAATGAATTTAACAAAGAAAACCCATGATACCCTTTAATACTCAATTCTCCTATATTCCAAATTAATTTATAATTACAGTTTTGAGACTATAGGAAGAAATCGAAAGGCAAAGACAACACTGATATCATTCAGTAGAAAGGACTGTATTGTCCTCTGCATTTTTCACAGAGGATGAATACAAAGTTATTTACTATGACAGGAAACTTCAAGTTGCTGTAGCACTTCTGCCCACGAAAACCCAAGAGATCTGTACAAGCTCAGTGACCACAGCATCATATTTTCCACTGTAGTAAAGACAATATTCATGAAGCAGCTGGTCTCTTATTAATAGAATTCATTTATCTTATTCATTGCAAATGAAGCATGTAGTAGACAAGAAGCCAACTGGCTCATTAAAAAACAGATTAAATTTGACTTTTTTAGAAATCAGTTTAAAAGTTTGAAAATCCTAATTTAAAAAATTGCGCAGCATTTTCTTAAATCAGAGACATCATTCCACATGGCATTTGAAACTCAAACCCACTCCTTTAGTAACCTGACATTATCCAACTCCAAAATTTCTACAGAAGATACCTGTTTCGATATTAAGGCACAAGAACACCCATGTGGAGTCATTCAAGAACTTTATTAACACGGTAGTCATTACTGACCATATGGGAATTCACTTGCGGGAATTAATGGTTCAAAAATGAAACATCATGTGATGGATAGAAAATACTATGCTCTGTAACAGTCCACTACATACCAGTATTTGTTTCCTCCATATATATTTGGCTAAAGATTGCATGATACAGACTGCAGCTGTTTTAAACACTAGAGGAAGCAATTAAGCTCCTTCTCTGGCCAAGAACCAACTTATCATTGGTATCTTTGCATGAAAGGCTGAACACTGTTGGAATTGTTTTTGAAAATTACATCCATAACTCAGCAGAAGTTGAGCAGGATGACACAAATGCCTATCAGAAGTAACAGAACAGAGAGGGAGAAGATGACTTCAAAACAGTAGTGCCAATTGCTAAGTTTCAACTTGCTTTTAGTGGGAAACTTTTCTTCCCATTGGTAAGGGAATCATTCATTTAGAGACCAAGAAATGTAACCTGTTATAACTGTAACAGGAAAGGGAAGTTATGCATTTTTGTATTATATGACTAAAACAACTAAAAGCAATCCATTTTCAAAGGCAATGCAAATTATTTCTGAAATTCTCACTAGGAAGCCATACTGTTGTAATTCCACGTTCGCCATCATAGGGAATATGAAGAAACAGTTGTTTTATGTAGAATCTAAGCTAATAAAAAAGAATGACTGCTACCAAACTTCAGCAGTTATTATTCAATGAACTCAGTCCTGCTCCAGTTAGAATCTGGAAAAGACATTGTAAAGATATCATCTCATGAAAATATGTGAGGCCAAGATACCTGGGAAAATGCATCTCCCTAGAAAGACACAAAGGGGTATTTTTACATTAAAATAAATACATAAATAAATCCTAAGAGACATAACAAGAGCATAGGTTTTTCTGCTGTAATTTTGTCCTTTTTTCCACCCAGCTAACCCCCAAAATTTCCATATATATGTAGCCAGATTCATCACTTTATTTTTGCAATTAGGTTTATGAGAGAAGAAAATAATCCCCGACAACTGTATGTCAAAACAGATTCAAGACAGTCTTCTCTGTGTGGAATTTCTCTAAAAATAATGCCTCACACATCCCACACAACATGGTATTTCCATCTTGTGCCTGTTCCTCTGTTTCTCCATGTGCTAAGTAGTAAATTAAAACTAGTAATGATCGCTACTAATTACAAATTCTTAAAGATATTTGTTAAATCTTATTTATGTTACACCATAGCTCTGCATTACTGTTTATACCATATTAAAACACTTCAAAAGGTATAGGATTACTTAAAACAGCTGCAAACCCACTGAACTTTCAACCATTTAACCCAAAACTTTCGTAGTTCTCATCTCTGAATACATGAACTTGTTGCTAAAATACAACTTAAGATGGAAAGAGAAAGCCTAAAAAAAAAAAATCAGAGGGAAAAGCCTGAAGAACTTCCGCACAGCAATAAGCCATGAGATCAATCACCCATACAAGATGCATGTTATTCTTCTGGATTATTTAATACAATATTCATTAACTTTGGTAGAACAGTAGGCCTATTCTGGAAATTAAAAGCATATAAGTATTTCTATAATGAAATTTCCTATATACTCTATATAACAACACCTTAGACTAGGCTGTTTTTTCACAAGGCAACTACAAAGAAATTAAAAAGCACACTATTGGCAAAAAAATGCAGGAAAAACACACAGTATTTTAACTGAAAACAAGCTGGAATCAATGAGAAGGAAAAATTTCAATTCTGCTGGACTTCACTACATGAAACATTTAAGCATATGCACTTCAAACAAGCATCTGAAAGATCTATTAAATTAGGTTTCTGAAGAAAAATATAATAGAAAATATAGCCTCTCAGCGCAAATACTAATTGTAGGGCAAGGCTGAAGAAGGCACAATGGCCACACAAATGTAATGTTAACACCTAACTAAACTGGACCATATAATCCATGCTCTTCGAGGGTACTCCCAGAGTCTTACATATTTAGAAAGAGAAGGAAACAGTGCAAAAAAATGCTAGGAAAAGGCTGCTGAGGATTTGATATAAATCCTAGCATTAACAGCTCTCACTGCATTCACAACAGTCAACTACTGCTTCATGGAGCACAGTACTATGGCTCTATATAGTACTTTGGAAAACAGCATTCTTCAGAATGAATGAAGCAAAACCAGATTAAAATAAAGTCTAACCTTATCTTGGGACCATTCCAACAATTAAAATGCAAAATGTTTGCAAACAATGTTAAGCCTATTTGTTTTACCTTCAATTTATGTGGAACTTTTTGTCAAGTATTTACAAACGTTGCATTTTTACAGTAACTTCTTAGATACTGGATTGTGCACAAACTAATATTTTGTAACTCTTGTAATATACAAGTTTAATTCCATCTGAAAAACTATGCACATACTGTAGTTTCATATAGTATTTCACACTTGGGCAACTTTAAAAGATTATAGTATTTTCTAACTATATTAAGTCAGCCTCACTGTCTCTTCTCTAAATATGGTCAGGAAGGACATGTTCCAAAACTCATCTCCACTGAGGCTCAGACTGGAACTCTACCCCAACAGAACTGATCCTCCAAAATTATATGTAAATGAAAAATCCTAGATCACCTAAACAGATAAAACATGGTAAATAATGCCTGTTGTTCTCCAGGGCTTGTACATGACTAAATATTCAAAGACCAAACCATAACATTCCATCACTGAAATCAACTACGTACTCCACTGTTTGATTAGATGTTCAAAGATACCTTAAAAAAAAAGTCTTGGACAAGTATTTTACACTCCACTGATTTTAAATCTGAGTAGGAGTAGCTGGTGTGCTTTAATGACTCAAACATTCTCTACTCTAGGAAACCCACAACAGCGCTGCTTGTCAAACAGGTACAGTCCTTGCAGATCTATACCAGAGTCTGCCCAGTACAAAGCTAAGATTTCTATTTTGTTGAGAAAAACCCAGACATTTCCCCAGTTGTCCTAGCACAGGGACTATGGCAGTATTCTGTGGAAGGCATGGTCACAAAACTAAGGAATTTGAAATAAAAAAGGAGTATTTCTTACTACACCAGAGCAGATCTTATTTTCCTAAAGCTATAAGAAGCTATACCACACAGTATTTTAAAATTGCACATAGAATACAATAAGCATTGTGTTAAACACAGTAACATTTGAACTAAAAAGTATTTAAAAAAATATCAGGAAAACTTACAGATTAAGTAGCCATCACCTGAAATAAAAATACTGCTCCTTCTTGAAGGGGCAGAGAATTGTTAAACATGTAGGGACTAAATCTAGCGAGGCCTCCCAAGTATTCTGCACCAAAATAATGAGATTACTCACTTCAGAACCAAGGCCTAAATTACTTCTCAAGAATGATACTCCTTCTGCAGTAGTCTGTCTTTGACAACTTAAGAAGAAAGCTGGATTTGTTCATATTTGATCTGGCATGAAAAGCAGTTAATTTCCAGTGCTAGTCCAGGTCAAAAAGAGTACCCATGTGGTACCCTAACCTGTCGTTACGATTTGTGCATACCATCTTACAGGACCAGGTTTGTAATAGTAATATTTTTATTAAACTTACATTTTTACTACTTAAAACAAGCTCAGGCTTCCTAATTGATGAAGCAAGCCATTTAGTAAAAAGAAAGACCAAAAGTACAATTAAAAAGCAGGTATTTTTTGCCCTGGAAATAAAAATGTATTATTGAGCTTTTTAGACATATATAAATATATATATACACACACACACACATACATTTTCTATGTATTGTATCATATCACATTCCGTGAGCATGGATATTTTACTGAATACACATTCACGTAAGATGGTAGATTAGTATCCAGCTACTCACCAAAACAGAGATGTGTCTAGAAATACATGCACTTCTATGAAAAAAGTGTCAAAATGACAGTAGCTGCTTTATGTAAATACAATGGTCTCAATAAATGATATATAGTCGATACATGGACACATACAATTAACATTCAATCATACTGTTGGCCAAATCTTCACAATTTGACCTCTTCTCCCAAATAAGGAAACAAACTCTGGGTTTAGACTCCAGGTTAGCATTAGTTAGGTTTCCTATGAACTAAGGAGCTCACAGGAATACCTGTTCCCTGTCCACATAAAGGGCAATACTGCTTGCGGCCTTTGAAAAACCAGCATACTGTATCAATGTGGCAGAAATTTTTAAGGATTAGAGTGATTCTTTTCCTTAAACATCCCATGTTGCAGCACAAGTGTAAGTTACTTCTCTGCTCCACCTGAAGGAAAGCTCTGGGCAACACATAAGAGAAATTCAAAGTGACTTAAAGACAAGATGCATGTGCCAAGAAGGAGCTACAGGAGAGTAGGGCAAGCTGAGTCTAGTAATACTCATGGCAATTCCTAGTTTTCAAACTTTATGCTCTTTAAAGTGTCAGGACCGTTTTCACACCCTGGGAAGCTGTCAGTTCTCAGCTCATGGAGCTTTAAAAGCACCAAACTGTTCATCCTTATCTCTGCTTTCATAATCTTCCAAAACACATAAAAGTTAAACTACCACATAAAGTCAGGGGGAAGGGGAAATATAAACTCCCTCCATATAAATCCACTTCAGTGTCTCGCCTTGCCCATCTATCACGGACATCTCCACTATATGGAGATACCAAAGCAGCAGCCAACGTCTCAGGACAAGCCCCCCCGGCAGCACTGCGCGCCTGCTCTGCGCAGAGATCCACACCGCCACTTTCAGCCCCCAACCCCGGAGCTGGGCTCTTAGTCCCCATCTAGCCCCCCTAGGCGGGCCCACCACGGCCGGGCCGGGCCGCTCCCCC
>NW_010178992.1:0-368 GCF_000695765.1 Mesitornis unicolor
GAGGGTCTCGATCCTTTTCACCCTTCTTCCAACTTGGAGACCTTCCATCTCGGACCCTTCTGTCCATCTCGATCCTGCAGAGGCCAAGGCCAGAGAGGAATCCTGCTAGTTCATCTGCTGCTGATCCTGATTCATGTGTTTCTGCATCCTGCTCCCACCTGCTGCTGAGTTTGGTCTGGGACTTTTCCAGTGCCCGGCTCTGCAGAGCCTCTGGTGACGTACTCGTCACTGGGGGGAGGGTGGGGGAAGAATTTTTATATTGGTTTTGTATATATTTGTACATATTTGTATATATTTCATTATTTTCCTATTTACAGTATTATCCTGTAGTATTAGTACTATTGTTTTATTCAATCTGTTAGTTCATT
>NW_010178992.1:455-11099 GCF_000695765.1 Mesitornis unicolor
GTGGCTGGCCCAACCCTAAACCACGACCATCTCATTAGCCTCAACTTTGCATCCAACATCCCTTATGTCCTGAAAAACTAACTGAGCTAAGCATCACAAGACTTGTTTTGCTTTAAGATTAGTTACCTGGTTTTGCTCGGTCAGTAGGAAGGTAAATATGACTGCTAAAGTGAATGTGTTTGTTTTCCTGATTATTTGAATCCATCAGTGGCTGTGCTAAAATGGCTGATTTCAAATTCTTATGAGGCAATTGAGTTATCTTCAATATCTGACCAACGCTACTCTGTGCGATTACTGTCAACCTGTGCTGCTAAGAGGTCATCTGTTACTATATGTCTACCCTTTGGGGTACACAGGCAGGCTGTGGCAGCCTACCAGAGCTTAATGAACCAGTCAACACTAGAATTATTTTGTCTGGTTCTTCAGACATGAGAGGACATGCTATTTCTAAATTAGGATAATTCATCTGCTACGAAACACTGCTGGACCAAGACCTATGCTTCATCCTTTTCTGACACTTGCATTACCAGTGGGATAGTTGAGTGGTTATAAGAGCACAGGCAAGAGATCACGCCAGTGATAAAGCAGTAACTCAGTGGGACCAATTAACTTCTAAGAATTGTGTGCAACTTCTGGATTTCTTCTTCACATACTGTGGGTCAAAAATGCTTCTAATTTTAACAGCTGTAATAATTTTCAACTCTGAAATGCAAAGAGTGGAAATGCAAAAAGGAACAACAAATAGTACCAGTTTGGGTATTCTTGCTGCTTAGAAGGAACAATTTTCTGTCTGAGAGAAGACCAAAGTTGCCTGTAACCACAGGGACTGACAGGATGGTAAAAGAATGAGAGGTCAAGACTAAAAGAAGCTGTAGTGTTTGAGCAGCTATAATCAAGTGTAGAGCCAGCACAGGGCCAACAAGGAGATAAAACACAATGGCTTTCACACATTATTGAGCTGAAATGTCAGCTCCTGAGATGCTTTGCAATGATAAAAGTTCATCAAGGTTCATTGATGGCTCTGAGCTGGATAGAGAAATTCACAGTACCCATTGCAAGTCCTACTGAGGTTGAGAGCAAAAAGGTCACAGAAGCTATCAGCCATTTGGAAACTACTGAAAGAACCCTAATTAGGGAGTCAAATTCTAGGCACCTCTTCTTTCCGACTTGAAGCCCTTACAGGCAGACAATGTGTGGATTAGGAGTTTCCAAATCGGCATGTAGTTGAAAGAGCTGATACTGACTTTTCAATATATACTGTATCACACAATGTTTTTCAAGATCCATAGCAGTCTTTTATTTCCTTCTGATTTTAGCTCCGTACCACATCAAGCCTTCCATAGCTGTAACAACCAGTGGGGAACTGAAATAGAGGAGCAGCAGCTTTGGTACTGCGCTGTCACTGTGCTTGTGAAGGGTGTGATGCCGTGAATGAAGGACAGGACACGATGGGGTGCAAACAAAGTGTCGATTTATTGTTACAAAACTACAGATTATATATCTTTCTAACACATATGTGGGTTATCATGATTGGTTTTTCATTACCTAATGTATACGTGCGCTTATACTCTATTGGTGCTTCATGGTTAGGTTAACATTAACTACTACTTGTTTCTATGCCATAATCCTACACAATTACCAAAGTTAATAAAACATCAAGATCTAAACACCCTGCCAAGATGGTTCCGGCCTAGTACTAGTTCGAAGGTACACAGCCCCCTCAGCTGTGCAGTTTCACAGGGGAAAACAGGCTTCGCTGAGCATATTACTATCAGGGAGTTTCCTTTAGCATTCTTCTATTCAATTTACTTCTTGGCTCAGCATACTGTCATCTCCAGGGTCAAAAGTTCACCAGCTGCAGCTTATCCCCTGAGCAGGGGGGCTCAGGCTCTAGCGCAGCGTCTTTTCCTTCAGTGTGACACAAGTAGCAGTCACAGCCTTTCTATAAAACACTTTCTCTGAAAAGTCAATTTAAGCTGAAAAACTCTGAAAAACAAGATTTGATGAACAAAAATGATTTTTTTAAATTTTTCTTTTTAATTTTTTTTTATGGATAGAATTTCATAGTTGTTCCTACCTTCCTTCATGTTAGAACCTGTACTATTTCATTCTCTACTTTGCAGTACAGGAGCTCCCTACAGCGGCTTTTCACTGTTCACAGGAATTGAACTGTGTGCGGCCCAGTAATATCGAGCTGATCCTGCCTCTCCAAATGGAGAATGAGGCAGTAATGTTGAAATTAGGCCTTGCAAAAATGAACATGAACAAATCAAAATTTATTTCTTTATCTCAACACTGTACTGCTGCCAGAATCCCATTTACTAAATGGACCTTTTTTTTTGGACTATTTTCTCAGACATAGTTTAACAGCATAGGCAAATTCATCCTATTTGTAATAAACTCTCATAATCTAATTTACTACATATTTGGATGATATCAGCACAGTCCTGGTGTTCTGAATGATATTTGCAAATCTTTGGCTGTTTTTGCAGTATCTGAATTTCTGATTTTGCTTTGATTTTTAACTAAAATAAACTACCTAAACAAAAGATTTATTTGTTTAAATGCATCTGTCAAGGAGAATTTGTTGTAAGTCAGCCAGGACTGGTGAGTTACATCTGGCTGTGATGAGTAGAGTGTTCAGTGGAAAAAAAGAGCAACAAGGAAATTCTGTTAGAACTGCAACTTCACTAATCCATATGCATTGAATTTATAATTATATGAGCCAAAAAATCCGGAGGTGTAACCAGGATTTAGAAAATATCTACATGCACTCTTCCAAACTGCTTATACTTGCTTCTAAACACATGTGCACATTATGACTCTGTACAGGGAATCTTAGTATGGATGTAAATCTTGACACCTCTGCCTAGGAGATAATTTTACCCCCACTTGCTTAGTTACCTTTAAGAACAAGAGGGATCTGCTAGACCTTTGAGTTTTTCAATCTTGCTCAAGAAATAAAGATCAACTATGGATTTTTTGTATGCAAATCCAGGATTCTTTGGAGAACCAGGACTAATTTTATTTACTTGGAAACTCTTCCAGGACAAACTTCTGATCCTTCACCATCTTCTGTCTTGTCATTGCAGTCAGTGCTCAGGGATCACTTCAGTCACTCTGGCTCCTCTGTAAAGATCAGAGCAATACCAAGGGTAGCATAGAGCATGTATAAAAGAGCACTTGCTGGTATACTTCAAAAAATGACATAACATTACAAATGGTGCAGACCATCAGATAGGGGGTCATGAGCAACCACATGGAGAAAATGAAGCAATTATAAAGTTAATAAAGGCAAAAGTATTTAGGCACTAAGTTCTCATTATTCTAGTCTTATTTTCTCAGAAGACTGATTAATGATTTTTTTTAATCAAAAAACTTGGAAGTAATATGGGAACATAGATCCTGCCAAGATGCACATGAGCAAATGTGCAGATGAGCAAATCACTGATAATCTCCAAAGCTGACAGTTGCGGATGACTTCATAGGCACATCTTGAACACCAGACAGACTGGATGGCTAAGCCTCATGAACTGGTTTTATAGCAAATGTGACATTCAGCTGTGGCTCAATGCAAGAATCACTTTAATGTTCCTGCATCATAACTAGAAGTGAGTAGATGGGGCATGTACAGACACTTCTTTCTCTGGTTCTGGAGTTAGTCTTGCTTGAAAGATCTTCAATCTCACTGTTGCAGAAGTCAGTAAAGCATAAGCCATGGATATAGACCAAACAATGAAAAGCTAAGAATAAGTCTATGAGAAGGCCATGCTACTATTACAGTAGCTTGGTAAAAAACAGTAATAATTTACTGTGGTTTATTTTGTGATTTAATAAAAAAAAGAGGATCAAAGCTGACCTTGGGTAGGATGGGCGCTACCCTCCTGTCCCGGTTTGAGCTAAATAGAACTAATTTTTTATTTAGTGATATTACTTTTCAGCTCAGTCTCTTCTAAGTGACTGTACTTGCTGAAACTAGCGGCATGTTTTTGCAGACAGTGTTCACTTCTACAGGTGATAATGCTTGTATGTTATGTAAAGGTGACAAGGCCACTGTCTCACCATGGGTACCATATCTGCACATACAGGGAGGAGCAGACAGGACAGATCATCCAAAACTGACCAGCTAGATATTCCATCCCACATACGTTGTACTCAGTATAAAGCTGTGGGACCATGAGGGTCTCAGCCTCTTCTCTGCCCTCTGCTCTTTTCTTCTCCTGCAATGGTTGAAGTCCGAGGAGAACCCTGCTAGTTCATCTGCCACCGATTCTGATTTATGTGTTCTTGAATTCAGTTCCTGCATCCTGCTCCCACCTGCTGCTGGGTCCAGACTGGGATTTTCCAGTGCCCTGCTCTGTAGAGCCTCTGGTGACATAATCATCACTGAGGAGGTAAGGGGAGGATTTTACATTGATTTTATATTGGTTTTGTATATATATTTGTACATATTTGTATATATTGATGATCTTTCAAGGTTCCTTCGAACTCCTAATATTTTGTGATTCTGTGATTTTCCCTATTTACGTTATTATCTTGCAGTATTAGTATTATTGTTTCATTAAATCTATTCGTTTTCTTTTCCAACCCATAAAGTCTCTCTCCCTTATTCTCTTTCTCACCCCTTCTGAGGAGTAGAGAGGGGTTAATACAGAGCTATTGTCCAGAATTAAGTGGCCAATCCAGCCACTCATACTCACACTCATACTCATTATACACATTTTCAGACGTGGTGTCTCCCATTACAAATCCAGGTTTTCACTTACACTGTAATGTAAGCAGCAATGTTGTTATACTACCAAAGAATAATGTCTACAGAAATGCCGAGGTTTCCCAAAAGAAATTCTTCAAAGGACTTGGAATATGATGTAATCTCTTCTCTCAGATTACTGTAATATTTGCTAAGGCCATTGAGTTTATGTCTTCTATGCAAAACATGCCAGAGTAAGTTTCTGGCCACAGAGGGTATCTGGCATTGAACAGATCATGTCTATGACAGTAAACTTTCTTAACCTTCAAAAGAGGGTAACCATATGCAAACCACTTTGTGTAACTGGTCTCTTGAAACCATTCATGCTTAAACAATTAATAGGATTTATTTTAAGGACTGTGGGAAGAAATGGTACCAGAGAGTACTCTATGAATACAGACATTTGAGTTCCAGTACCTTGGAAGTTTCTCTGGTTTCTCTTCTTCTAATCTAGAGACAACTCGATCATACTGCGGCACTGTTGTCTGTTATATGTAACAGCAGAATAAATGGAGATTGAGGAACAGAAAAGAGGAACAGCCTGAAGGCTGAAGAAGATAATAAATTATGGAATTAGTATAATGTAATTTTTTCTCCTGAATTGAGCTCTACTACTCCAGGAAGAAAGCTGAGATGAATGTAAACATTTCAGGTCCGGGTATCTGAAGCCCCATGTATTAGGAGCACACTTTCCGAAGTTACAGAAATGTTGGAAATCAAATTTTGGGAGCTCAATCTTAACGCCTCTGAGTGCATTTTCATAATCACGTTCAAGATGTTTCAAAAGTTAACCCAGAATCACTCTTCAGTTTATTGAATTTTTCCTTTATAATTATAGAATTAAAAAAGACAGTGTCTAGTACAGAACACTAGCATAACTTCAAGACTAGACTGGATGGAGCTTTGAGAAACTTGGTTTAGTGGATGGTGGCCAGTGGTAGAGGGGTTGAACAAGATGATCTTTAAGGTCACGTTCAACCCACAACATTCTATGAGTCTATGATTCTGTAAGGATAAACTTTGCTCTAAATCCCAACCTGAACCTTGACACTAACTATAACCCTAAACCCTAGCCCTAATCCTAACTGAAAACTCTAACCCTAACCCAAATCCTAGAACATAGCCCTAAAGTTAAACCTACATCTTAACTTTGAAACTTTATCCTAACCCTAATCCTAGCCCCAAACATAACCTTAAACTTTTTGTAAACACTAACCATGAAGACTAAACCTTAGCCTGACCTTAATCCTAAAACCTAGCCCTAATCCTAAATCTAAATCCTTATCATAAGCATGGAAATTAAATCTTAGACCTAACCTTATGTCCTAGTCCTAACCTTCACCTCTCTTTATAAAACTTGGTTTTTTTACAGAGGATTATAAGATTTGTTCTTTTCACCAGTTCAGTTACAGGTGCTTCTCCTGTTTAATGGAAAAATGTTTTATCCTGAACATTGTAAATTGTGCAGGATGCTACAACTAACTGATAATTAATGTTGACTTCAAAGACCAGATTTTCTGCTATTTTAACTGTGCAACTTCTCTCAAAGAATATTTCAGGAGTGGAATAATAAGCCAGAGGAGATGACTCCACATTGAATATATTTTACCAGAGTCTCAGGTAAAACATTAGGATTTTAAACAGACTTCATGATTTTCACACAAGCATGCAAGTAGTTTTACAGCAGAGATAACATTGAACTATGCCATTTTATTTCCAGAGCTTGTAAATCTATTTTTTAACTCTGTGAAATATCTTAAGCTAGAAACAAGATTTAAGTGTCTCTCAGAGACCAACAAATCCGTCTGCTGAAAAAAAGCAATGGCAAAGCCCCCAATCCTGTGCCATACAAACATAACTTCATTTATGACAAGATTTTTAATGTGGTTTCAGGAACTGTGGAAATGTAAAATCAGGTGTTTTCTGTGGCTGCCGTGATAAAATGCGATTAGCCATACCACATCAAATTTTTGAAACCCACAGCTGACTAACAAGACTGACTTTCTTCAAGACTTGACTGTGCTCTGCACAATGATTAGGACAATCTTACAAGAAACTTTCAATGCTGTCCTCATGTGCTCTAGGCTAAGCACAATCTTGTTCAAATAAAATTAAGGATGAGATGTGGACTTGAGAGGTTACTGGGTAGGTTCTTTGGTCATTAGCAAACATCAGCTGAGATGATCTTATTAGCAAATCATTCAGTATTTTTATGGTATTCAGCTTAGTTGGAAAAATAGACTATAAGAAAAGAACAATACATGCTATTCTGTGTCTATCTGACAACCCAAAGCAAAGGATAAGGCTATTCTGATCTCTTAAACACCTAAAATTTCTAATTTTTTTTAACTATTGGGTGTGAACACAGTATAGGCATAAACATTGATGTAAGTGGCATGTATATTTATTGAAAGAGCTTAAGAAGTAGCAACAAGTACATAAGGAAAGAGAAAAGTGTATCTGTTGCTTTTGCTCAAAAATCGGTGAAAGAGACTGAACACCAAGGCCAGCATTTTCTCTTATATAGTAAGGCTTAGCAGTGTGTGGACTGAAACACTTACGGCTTTGTTGGCTGAAAAGTAGATGTCTATTTTAGAAAGTAGTAATAAACATCAGGAAAAATATAGTAAAGCCTTTCTTTAATGTTGCCCAGCTGCTGTTTTGAAATGCTTCTTCATTTTAAGGAGGCTGTATGTTAATTATCTAGATGATTTCTTCTGTACTGCTATAGTGCTTCTATATATATATAGTACAACCACTCTGAGCAATCCCTTCCAGTGTTTTACCACTCTTAGAGTGAAAAGGTGTTTTCTGATATTAAGAGGGAACCTCTTGTGTTCCAGTTTGTGAACATTGCCTCTTGTCCTGTCACTAGGCGCCACAGAAAAGAGACTGGCTCTATTTTCCTTGCACCCTCCCTTCAGTAATTCAGTCCCAGATTAACCAAGCCTTCTTCCTAGGTCCCAGGCTGTTCCTTACAGAACTGCTTTGTGGAGCTCCATGGAGGAACTGAAGCTGCAAAGTGTGCCATGTGTCCCTACTCTGGAGAACATCTGTTGTTAACTGATTTCCCAGCCAGCTGAGATAAATTGTGATTTCTAGTAACAAAAATAGGGAAAATATGCAGCACTTGCCAAAATACTCAATTAGAGTAAAAAAAAATTGCCCTTCAAATTTACTGAAATGTTACAACTAATTGACAGATGTACTTGAAAGTCTTGATGGATAAAACATTATTTTATCTGTTCCTATATGCACATGAGAGGATAAAATCTTAACATTGTAATAGCCTCTACCTTCGCTTCCAGTAAGCAATTTCTTAAACTGTAATGATTCCTGGTGATGTTTGTTTATTTGTAGGACAACGCAAAAGACAATTCAAATGAATTTTTTATTCTGTCCCTGCCTATTCTCATGGTCCTGTGCAATATGTGTGAAATTTGTTCTGCCTTGGGATGTCTTGATTGGAAGGAGTAATAACACAATAATCTAACAATACTTACTTCACAATGTTTGCAGTATCCCAGCTGTGTGCATAATCTCTGGTGAGTAAAAAACTTGAGATGCAGCCGGTGAACTATGGGATTGGCTTTTGTAGTCAAACTTCTTATATTCTCAAAATATAAGTAAGAGAGTTATTATCACAGCATAAAGCATGAAAGCAACATCAGTTACATTCCTGGGTTTATTTTTGTAGCATGAAAGGTTTTTAATGCAGATTAAGAGCATTTTAGATTATTTTTCTAACCTGCTTTAATAAAATGATAAAAATTTGCCAAAATATATTATCTTGACAGCAGTGATGGCTATAAATTTCTTTCTTTTTTGGTCTGTAACTAAAGAATAAAAGTTACATTTACAACAGAATTATTTCTGCTGTGACCTAGGATCTAGGACCTAGGAGCTGTGCTCCAAGAAGGGAGCAAGATTTTGTAAACTGAAAGACATTCAAAAAAGAGAAGAAAATGGAATGCACAGGATAGAGGAGAATAAATCCATTAAGAGCAAAATATACTAAGAATACTTGAAAGCTGAACAATAACATAGATAAAGAAGTTAGAGCAGGGACTGAAGAGTGGCTTGGAAAGGACGTCTGGCAGAAAATGAGTGGTCTGCCGGTGAGATGGAAACTGTGAGGACAGTATTTTCTCCGTCCTTCAGCTGCTGATCTTCCATTCTCATACTACATGGGGTAGCTGTGATGGTGTTAATGTACATCCTCTCAAAGCATTGACAGCTTCCTCTCCTGCATGGTTATTCAGACTTCTACACTATCAGACAGTGGCAGTGCAGACAGGGCCAAACAAGACCAAAATAAATGTCTATCAGAATACTCTTTTATCACCAAAACTTGTAAGCCATATGTGACCCAACAAATTGATGAAACACCTACAGAGTGAGCTTTTCTCACACCTTTCTTACAGTACAAAACTCTATTTTCATTGTTCACTGTTCATTGATGAGCATACATTTATTTGCAGAAATTTAGACTAATAAAGGACACACACGGTCTCAAATAAAGGTTCTGAGAAATTATTTTTAAGGCTCAAAAGAAATGTTTCCTCTTTTTAAATAATGTAGTGGAAGCAAGCAACCAACCAATCAACCAAAACACAGAAAACCCCAAGAAAACAAACAAAACCACACAAAGCCAAAACAAAACAGACATGGCCTGGCTGAAAAACAATCAGATTTTTTAGTTTTTTCTTTGATACATGAAAATAATACGAAAGGGAAAATTGCTAGAAAGTGGGGTCATATTTTAAAAGATTGACTGTTCATAGACATAGAAATGAAAGTATAGAAATGAAAGTAATTATTTTAAATAATGTACTGCACATAACTCAACATGTTAGATATGAATTTGTTTCATATACATGACCATAAAACTGGCAGTACTCCATATGTATTTTAAAATACACTAAGTGTATTTTGTACCTTCCTTTTGTCTGACATTCTTTAAAAGATTTTCCTTTTTAAGCAAAAAGATGATAGCACACCAATTGGTTTTCTGAAGAAATTTAGCATTTAGGGATATTTGCCTAGAAAGAGTAATTTAAAATATTAGTAAGTTTTAGATTTCCCATGTCATGCTTTTTGGGACTCCTATAACATTTAGGATTCTGTATGACTTTAGACATCTCTCCATGGAAAATAATATCCTGGATCTGCAAATTCTTTAGATGTTGCTAGTTTGTTTTTTCTTTTCTTCTCATAAACAAGCGAAGCATTGCTAAACTCCTCTCATTTAAGCTGAAATTAGGTAATATGGCCTAGAAATGTACAACTAGTCCATTAGCATAAGAAGTGTGTGAAGTATTATAAGGTATTTGAATACAGGAGTCTGCATTTTGTGGAATTAATGTTGAGGATATTTTGCTTCAAATTGCTGACTGTGGCTGATTGATGCCACAACAAGAGACAGCTCAAAGTGATGGACTTAGGCACAGTGGTAGCATGCACCAACAGCCAGTTAGGCCAAGTGCTAACATGGAAGATGTTTGAAGTAGTTTCTTCAAAGGAAGTGACTTTATCCTGCAATGAATAAACACCATACTTAATGGATTTTCAGCTGAGGCGCTGGTTATTATTATATTAATTGGAAGCCCTTTCTAGTCAGCAAGTGAAATGTTCCATTTATGTCTCCGTTTAAGGGTCAGAGAGAGAGAGAGAGCAGGATTTTCTCTCTATTGCCCCTACCCCTCCCAGGGGGAGGATTAAGAGAAGGGAATAGACAGAGAATAATAGCAATAGCAACAGCAACAGCAACAGCAACAGCAACAGCAACAGCAATAGCAATAGCAATAGCAATAGCAATAACAATAACAATAACAATAACAATAACAATAGCAATAATAAAAATAAAAATTGCTCCGCACAAGATTGGAAGTTAA
>NW_010178993.1:0-11101 GCF_000695765.1 Mesitornis unicolor
GGTCCTAGGGGGTGACAGCCCCCGCAGGTCCCTGTGTGAACATGCATCTGTAAGGGAAAAAAATCAGGTCTGTGGCTCCCTAAATTCATGGTCGGGATGAACGTCCCACCCCCCGCAGATAAAAGCGTTACTCAGTGTGGCCCTCACATCTCTAAATCTTTCCACAGATAAGGTATTGGTGCAATGGGATGTACACGTGCGTTTATTACAGTCATTAATTACACAGCAAAAAGTCGCCACTTACATAAGTCAAAAGGCCGTGCTGACTTCTGCCTCCACCGAGCTGCAGCATCCTCTGGCTGCAGCAGAGAAAGGCTCCCTGAAAGGGGCCAGGCCGCGATCTCCCCGCACTCCTCCTCCACTGACTCAGCCGGAAATCCTGTATAAACCCATCAAAAGAGCAGGGATAGGGGAAAGAGGAGGGAGTTCCTGCCCTGAAAACGAGATAAAGAAGAAGCTGAAAGGCAGCACAGTGGGTCAGCTTTATGAAAGGGCAATCCTGTCTTCCTGAATTCACTTCTGCCTCGGGGGAGGGAAAAGACAAAGGAAAACAATCCCTAAAAACTTATTAAAAATAAGACAATTACATTTGTTATCCTGAGTGTGCTTTTCACCTCTGGGATTATGAACACCTCTGCTTGGTTTCAGCACTAACGCTGTTATCTCTTGGGGTCCCACACTTGCACATGTGTAGAAGTAGAAAAGCAGCAAACATTAGCCCCTGAAGATTAGTCTCTATCAGAGAAAGGAGAGAGACTCCTCTAGAAAAAGAATCCAGAGTAAGAATTTAATGTAAGCAGGTCAAACTCCTTGGCAGTTTCAAGCCTTTACACTATTACTGCTTTTTTGGTGCCATATTTGGAAAAGGAAGCAATCGAGAGTCATTCCTCATTTTACTACACATTTTCTACTTACTCTTCCCTTTTTCTACTCCATGGACGATGTTTTCCCCGTTTTGAGGTCGCACAGTACTTGCATCTAACAAAGAAACAGCCCTTCAAACGCTCACTCTGAAGTGCCTTTGTATTCTGGAAGACATAGTACTGACAGGAACAACCACAACATGGCATAGTATTTTTTCAGAATTCACAGCAACACCTACCAAATACAGCTCCTACTGCTACACTCAGCCACCCCGGCAAGAAAGACCGTAAGGCAGATACCACCTTCAGCAACACATCCTCTTATGGATTTCACCTACAAACTTAGTACTCCTAGAAAACATAGTGTATGAATAATTCAGCATGGGTAATGATGGCATCTTAAGGAGGCAGTATGATGCCACACAACCTGAATTTGCTTAGTTCACCAGGACCAACGCAAGTCCATCTTCACAACTGAGAGAAGCTTGGCCTTGTGCAGCAGTGACATCTGCTCTACTTAATGCAGAGCAACATTTATTCAGCTCAAAAGCCTGACAAGCTCAGAGACTGAACAGTCTTTGTTTATTTGTGAGACTCCTCCACTCACGACAGCTAAGAAACATCACAACGTTTTTATGGCTCATCCTACTACACAGACCTATCAGCAGGGTTTACCTGCCCTAAGGGGGAGGTCCCCCTAAGGGGGATTCCAGTGAAGCAGTTCTCTGAAATCATCTCTCTCCACAGGAAAAAAAATGACTGCAGAACATTCACTCTGCAGCTTAAGCGCTAGAGAATGAAACACACAACTTACTCTGAAGCACCTGCCTCTATGGAAATTAAGCAGAAAACAATTCCATGCAGATCTCTAACCCAGGGGGTGGTGGAGATATGGATCTTGCAGCTAGAAGTTATCCAGCTCTGAAGTCTTTGGGTGTGCGCAGGGAGCTAAACACAAATATCGCTTGCAATTGATCACATCTGCTTCCCTGCCACCACGGTAATACCACTGAGAAGCCATTACATAAAGCCAGCTCAGACAAAATGCAGGGTTTCTGGCAGCAACGTTCAACAAAGGCTAAAGCTAAAAGGAGATTCTCCCTTTTTATTGTTTTTGCTTTAAATAATTTGGCATTAACAAAGGCTTGAGAAGTAGCACCACATTGTGGATGCTGAGGTCCTGGGATGAGCATGTCTGAAAGATAGCAGGCACTTCTAATTAAAGATACACTGAAAAACAGACAACCACCTAAGTTGCAAATAGAACCACTACTGCATATGCTTTTCATTTAAGCACCAATAAGTAAATATATACAGATACAGATGTTATGATTCCTACCAGGAATCCCAAAGCTCAAAGCAGAGAGCTCAAGCAGAGAAAGAAAGGTGTCATTACACAAAGCTGAACACAAGCAAAACCATTCCATTCAAAGCCTTTCTGCCACACGATTTGGAGGCTTTACAATCTTTTGGAAAAGATATTGTTCTAATCCAAAAGCAAGAAGTAAGTGAAATGCAGCTAACACCTTTTTCTGTATTTTCATGTGTGCCACATGACTTGGTGTTTTTATCCCTTCCTGCAGCACTGCAAGCATCTCTTCATTCTACTGAAATCCTCTTCAAAAAAAAAAAGAAGACAGAACAATCCAACACATCCCATTTATTCATTTAAAAAACATGGAAGAAAAGTAATAGGGAAAGTTTTAGCAATAAAAAAGGGATCCTGCTTAAAAATCTATAGCACTTGTCTAGCAACATAAACTGATTTCTTTGGGTTAGAGATGACCCCATACAAAACCCCAAATTCAGAACACTCACAGTGCAGGAGAATCTGGCTACAGACCACTTTTCTACTGTAGGTTAAACTCTTCCCTTCGATTCATGTATCCCACTGCTACCAGCTTCGACATCAGTAGAATACGTAGCCCTCACAGTAATATTTTCCTTAAATGGTAATGGATATGTTTTAGCTTTCAGGCAGAAAAACACTCTAGGCCATGTTAGAAAGAACTCCAGGGTCACAGAGACTTATGGCTGACTCTTTAGAGCAAACTTAGAGCAGACTGCACAGCAGTTATACAAGCAATCAAGAAAAAATCTCTTATTTGGCATTTCTCTACCAATATCTCTTGGGCCTGTGACGTGAAGGTCATTCACCATTAAGCAGATATAACGTACGCTAATGGGTTCTGCTTGGCTGAGATGAAAGACTTTCATGCTCCTGAATATAAAGCAATGAACAGTGTTTCCAGCTGTCTCTGAAAGGCCTCATCCTCTTCCCATCACAAAACTAGGCTCTTCAGCATCATCTTCCTTCTCTTCCTCCTCCTTGCTGTCCTCTTCATCATCGTCACTGCTGACTTGCTCTTGAGACTGATCAGGTTCTAAAAACACAAAGAGCATGAATTGATAACATATTCTCATGTGCCACATTTGCAAGCGTGTATCAGGTCACACTAATTAGTACAAATGGGTAATGTATTCCCATGAGTCTCCCTTGTTAAATAGCTCAAAACAAAGTAGTCCCAGATACTAAGGAAAAAAGTATCAGGTTATATTAATTCTACTGAGTGATGTAGAGCTCAGAATATCAAATTCTCCCTTGGAGAAATATTCCCTTACCTCCGACGTCACCACAGTGCCAAGTCCATCATTAAACAACTCTGCCTCCTATTGAGCACATCTTCAGACAGAGGCAGTCAGATTACCTCATTCCCAATCTCACCTCTGCATGTCAGCATGAACTCTGAAGTGCCACAGAGAGCTGTTAAAGGCACTTGGAAGCCACGGGCAAGGCTCAATATGTTTCTACCCCTATGCAAGTGACACCAGCTCTACGAGGTGCCATGAACCTTTAGAGACTGTTTAGTATACTGCAAGTACAGGAACTCATTAAGATACGTGTAAGATTAATGAGGGTCACAGAAAACTCATGAAGCCTGCTAAAAGACCAGAAAACACCTATAGAAATTAAATTATGAAAATGAGGTACAGTGTAAAGTGGGACCTGAATCTAATAGTCATTCTTCTGCTCCTAGCAGCTCTTGCACCTTTGCTGTTTCTCAGGCCAAGTCACAGTCAGCGCATGCGCTGCCCAGTTACACACAGGGTTTAGGATCAGCGGTCTGATGCCACCGCGTGGTAAAGTTCTGTACATTCATTGTTTATTAGGGGTCTGTAAAACAATGCAACGTTAACAGCTGACCTCAGTTAGCACCAACCTTTATTCTTAATGCTTTTACTACAACAAAGGTGAAAGACGGCAACACAGAGGTTTTACTCATTCATTCAAAAAAGATAAATGCTTGCCTGCCACATCCAACAAATACACTTCAATCAATTTGGAAAAACTCTCATATCTCAATCCAGGGCACGCAAAACTAAAAAAGACAAGCCTGTTCTCAGTAGACTAAAGATGGCTATCAGTGGCTTCTATCTCCACTGATTTTACTTTTTTTTTTCTCCCTTGAATAGAGAGCCACAACCTGTAAAGAGCTAAGAATTGTTCAAAAGACAGGGGAGTTTGGATTCTGGCTTCCAGAAGATGACTGATGTGTGCTGAACAAAACCACTCCAGCCCAACAATCGGTACATGGCAGTCCCATAGCACAGTGCCAGACCCAGATCCAGCTCCCCTCTCTCCCAGCTGTTCCTAATGGCATGGGTATTCTGTTCTGTTCACTCAAAGTGAATAAAGCTATGTTTGCTCATACTTAATTTCTCCTTCCAGTCACAATTCATAAACAAGCAGTTTAAAAAAACCCAACAAACTGAACCAACAGAATCAAAACACCAAAAAACCCCACACTGCTACATTTATTTCATTTGCTGCCACAAGTAAAATTATCCTAATGATTAATTTGGTCTCCCATGTTTATATGGGAGGCTGGCAATGGTTCAGTTGAAACAGATCCAATTCTGAAAAATCAAAGAAATCAGGTAGAACTGTCAGACAAGTTAGTGTTCTATCAGAATGATGAGAACCTGTTGTAACTAGGACTGTGAATTACTGCAATTACTGTGCTAATCCACAAAGGGCAACTATTTGAAAGAATAAGCTAAAACATACTCACTGAAAGCAAGCAGCGAGTATTCAAAAGTCTGAGCAAGCAGTTACACTGACATTGCCGAACATGAATTTTCAAGACTGCAGAACAGAGACAATCAGGTTTTTCACGTTTATTTATATGTGGCATAAAATAGTTGCGTGGAACAGATGGCACCAAGGTGGCTCAATTTCTTACATACAAAATCCTAACTCAGTTTCTTGCTGTCCAAGCTGTGCATTTTTTCTACCTGTTTTCCCATACGCATTCAAAACATACTTTAAAAAAAACCAAACAAAACAAACCAGCATTTAATAATATTGCCTTTTTTAGCAGAAGATTTTCTAAATCTGCAATTTGTCAGAATAGCTGGAGAAAAACATCCACAATCACCAAACTCCGATTCCAATGTTTGCTGTCCAAAATTTCCCCTAATGAAGGGAAAATATTCATGAACAGGCAAGTTCTTTGTAAGATTAAATCTGAACATAGGTGGCTTTCAAAGAGGACTTTTGAAACATTAGCTAAAATAACAAGCTTAAGGTTCCTGTCTGTGCATCAAGAATGCCTAGGGAGGGGAACAAACCCTTCTAGCCTTCAACTAGGCAACAGAAATAAGTCTTGAGAAAAGAAAACTAAATTTCACTGACCTTTTTCCTGCTTCTTTTGTTCGAGTTTATTCTTCTTAGCTTGTAGTTTCTTCTCTTTCAACTTCTGGCTATAAAGCAAAGACAAGACTCCTTTGCGAATCCAACATTGTAATACTTCTGCCCATTCACACACTGATAAAGGACATATTACAGACACCTTGGAAAAACAGACTTCAGAAGAGAAGTTCAATTTTAATTTGAACAAAACTCTTCTGTGTTGTTTTAAGTCTAATGTACTTTTTTTAAAGTCTTCCACGGCATCACTGCAACCAAAACTCTATGACACACAAGAATCTCCAAGAACACAGGAGGAACAAAAATGAAACTGCCCGTACATTTTAGCTACGTAGCCCAATGACCAACAAGAGAAAAGGTGTCAAAACCCAGACTGGAGAAAAAAAAAATAAGTCATGAACAGTAATATATACTTCAACTGAAAAAAGAAAAAAAAAAAGCTGTACACCTTGACCTTCACCTTTGGCTGGACTTCATCAATATGCTGGGCTCTAGCAGTAACATTAGGGGTAAGAGGGAGTTTCAGTTCATATGATCTAGCTCCGTTTGCCCAGCAAAGGTAACCAGGCAGAGGCAGGGCAGAGTGATCAGGGATTTGATTTCCTCTCTTAACACCATAAATGAACTTTCTTGAAACAGAGCCAAGCACTGTACCTGTTAGGTCAGGACAGAAGAGAAAGGGTGGTAAGGAAAGTCAGAGGGGCTCCTATGGGGCAAACCTGCTTGGGACCTACACCATTAGACTACTCTTACAGAGGAAGGGGGACAAGAAAGTGTTGGAGTGTTTAGGCAGCATTTGCTGTTGGAACAGTTGTTCTCAATCTCAGCCAGGGAAAAGGCAGCAGGCCAGATCTGACTTGCTGGCCATCTGTTGGACCACAGTAAATCAAAGTAAGATGGCAACAGTGTTTGTGTTGTGCACTTTTGTGCTAATATTCCAGTGAGTCACTTTGCACAGGCCTTTCAGCAGCAATTCTTGGTGACATGATGTAAAACCCCGCATTCGCAAAGAAGCAAGAGAAAGGCTGCTCAGGGTCAGACCCTCTGAAAGAGCTGAGCCATGATACCCTGCTATTTCTGAAAGGTATGGTGGGCACAGACTGTGGAATTTAAATTCTTGTACCACTGCCTTACTCAGACCATTTCTTGAGAGCATGAATCTTGTAACTGTTTCATTTTGTCTAAAACTTAAGAGAAGAAAAGGTGGGGTTTATCCTTATTTTTTCCACCTAACTTGCTAGACTTGACCTGTCTGACATCACATTGAGGTAGGTAGAAGCAGCTACTGCTTTTATCAGTACTGACCCCATCAGTGGCCTCCCCAGTACTCACAGAATGAACTGGACTAGTCATACTGACAGTGTAGGAGGACAGCACCGTGCTCCATCACACACCACTAGTCCAAATCAGTATGTGTACCCATTACGCAGCCCCCATTTTTGCACTTAAGCTGCTTGGTGTCAGCTGTTTCAGGCACTTATTTAAGCCAGATGTACATATAAAACCTTCCTGACATTGTTATAACAAATATACAGCAAGGCATGCCGCAGTCAACACCGCTGTGTCAGCAAAAGCTGCTCAACCAGTCAAAAGTTATCCTGCTCACAATGGCATGGAAAATAAACCATGCCAGCAAAGCCTGACAAGTTTACAGCCCCCTTTAGAAATAAAACAATGACATTAACAGAACTAACTTCCACAGTCAGACTTCTCAGCTAACAGATGCAGACACAGAATGATAGTATTTATCTAAAGCATGCAGCTCCAGATGAGATACAGGGCATGAGGGTTTCCACATCGAGTGTCCTGGGAACAATTCACCCTTACCGCTTCCTTCTGCGTTTTGCTGTTTGTTCTTCTGCGATCATCTTATTCCTCTCCAGTTTCTTCTGGAATTCCTCATCTAGTCTTTGCTGTAATTGATCAAATGTTATACTTAGGTCACAATCTAAATTAAAATACTTATTTTCAAAGTCACATCCTTTTAGGGAGAAGTCTTTTAGCAAAATACAGAAGGGAGCTTTGCCACATTTTGTCTGGCTGCTTCTTTATACAAAAGCCATATTCCTAGGGATGACTTCTGTACAGACAGCATTTTTAACCTGCAGCCTGAGTCAAACACTGAAGCTCTTAGGGGGAGAAATCCTCACCAAAATGAATGAGGGAGGTTGGGCTTCTGCCCTAAATAAAATAAAGTAAAAATAAGAGAAAAATTTGAGACACAAACATTAACATATGGATCAAAGGACTCATCTTGGCCAAGAGAGTAAAACAATAACGCCCTCTGAAAGAAGTGCTATTCTACTCGACCAAGACTTAAAAGAGAGAGAGATCTGGACTCTGTGCAGAGGCACTTGCTTTGATTCTATCTATGCAAGACAGTGGTATTAGAGATTTCCAGTTTTTAAAGCATTTTCTATCCAACCTGAGAACACAAACATTCATGTGCGGTCTTACTGTGTGCAAGGATCCCCACTGAACAGAGAAAGATGGAGCAAGTCTGACACAAAGCATCAAATGTTTCAGTAGTGACAAAGATACCACATATCACACATTCCTACATTTTACCTCTGATAAGGGGTGGTTTGGAACTGAATTATTTGTACATGACTTTAAAAGAAAAAAAAAAAGACTAGCAATGAACACCAAATAGTCAGGGGGGGCAAGTTATAAAAGGAGTCCTGCTGACCTTCTCAGCCATGGCATCCATGAAATCTTGCCTTTGGTATTCTCGCCGACGAAGATGCCGGTACACATGAAACTCTCCGCTCCCAGCTCCAGCACTGGAACCTACAATAAAGAAGAGTTAGTTGTCTAGAATAGGTACAAAGTGCTCACAAATGACTACAGCTAGATGCTGAGGGACAGGTCACATGAGAGGCCACTGTAAGATGAAAATCTATAAACAACACACAGTGTGTCACCATTTTATATAAGCTTAAATCACTCAAAATCAAAAGCCAAAGCAAGCTGCAAGGCCATACATTTATGGGTCACTGCAGTTTCTACTGTCCAATTACTCCCCTAGAGAGAATCCAGTCCTGGCTGGACACTGAGGCAGTAAAAAAACTAGAGATCAAATGCACACCTCATTCTCTGCTAGGCAGAGGTGAGCTAAAACATCCTACTGAGGCTGCTTCTCACCAATTTTCAGCATCTCATACAAAAAAATAAAGGCCAACAGAAAAGTGATAAACCCCATATTATACTTTCCCATGCAAGACAGATACCACTGACAGTTTTTGACAGTTCCTTCATAAATGAAGCTCTCTTCCTGGCATCAGTCTGCATGTTGAAGTCTCACGGGAGCTTTCAATATCGTGCTCCATTCTTCCTCTGTCTCCTGAGCCATTTCTCAATGCAAAGCACACAGATACATGCCTCAGAGAAGACACCCAGTAATTAAAATATTGCAGCTGGAATGGACTGCAATAGGGGTGCTCTTGGTACCAACAGAATCCCAGCACGTTGGGTGCTCCCAGAAAAACAAGACAGTTCAACTCAAGCATGCAGCAAAGCTATTTGAAAAAGCCGTGAGGGAATTAAAATAAGCAGTACAGTTTATTCAGAAATGTATAAAAGCTTTAGTCCAAGATCAATTATCCTGAAATAACAAGAAGTCAGCCTCTAGAAAGGATCACTAATAAGAATGAAGGTCCAAAAGAATGGCAGAACTTCTAATAAACGCAGATACAATTTATACAATTACTAGATTTAATCTCTGTAGGTAAAAGTAAAGTGTATGCAGAATACTTGGGTCAGGTTCCTTGCACAGCTGTGAACTCCCTACCCAAGCATGTACAACCGTGTCTGCTGCACCTGTTTGCTTCTCACTGCCTGAGATTCAGACTCAAAGCAAGCAAAAAGACTTCATAACTGTAGGTTTCCAGAGCATTCTCAGATCCACAGAAAGGACAGATTTACTTATGTCTCATTATCACCAGAGCAGCAGCTTATTTCATCGCACACAGTCCAGGTGCTGGAGTGCTACAGGCATTGTTTACTTTGTATTCTGATAACAAGCAGAAAAGTGGAACCCAAGAACCAAATAAAACCTGAAAAAGCAACTTCCAAAGCACATTTCATACCTCTTTTCTCCAGTAAAATGAGCAACAACAGAAAACTGTCTCTGGCCTTTTCTGTTATACACTTTTCTAAGTTTACCGTAGCTGACCCTATAGTTATCTGAAGGATAGTATCTTTACCCATCACATCTCTAACGAACTCCGGGGGAGGTCGCGGTGCCCATTCATTCAGTTTTTCAGGAATTGGTACAGTCTTTTCCTGCAAGAACAAACCAACCAGTCATCAGTATCTTCTAGGAGCAAAGTCTTCATTTTTAACACATTGTGAAAAGGTGGTGTATGTCTGACAGCAGCCTCTTCCATCAGCTGACAGATCTCAGAAGGAGCGCAGCTGCACTAATTTCTTCATGCACAGGGTTCAGGAGCAGGCAAAAAAGGGGAATCAGAAGGCATTCTCTCTGTCCTGCACATTCAGGCCTGCAGGCCAAGAAAGCCCAGGAGGATCAGGAGTATCTGTGCTTCTTTTCAGTATGGAAACTAGGAGGCAAGTCAGCACCTCCAAACACTTGCAGAAACCGAGTTCACTCCCACTACCAGTAGTCTGGGAAGCGATGAAAGGTATTTGTGCACCTTCCATGCCAGACCTAGAGAAGACAAGGAAGAGCAGGGAAAGGAGCACACATGGTGCAAGGTCAGAGGAAGAACATGGTGTGGGGATGTCTCACCCTACTCCAGCACACACAGAGGGAGGGTGAGAGCTTCCACCTGGCAAATGCTGCCTCCTCCTCAGGACAAGGACCAAAACATCCAGCTAGAGGAACCAGAGCCAAGTTTCCCCCCACAATTAAAAGCAGGGGGCAGAAGACAGAGCAGCGGGCAGAGCACAGAGAGGCCAGTCCTCCCTCTCAGTCCCCAGACAAGGGTCTCTTCCCTCATGATACCCCAGGAAAGATGGGTTCCTACCCCCTCACGGCAACCCGGTGTGTGTGAGGGCCTCAGTCTCTCTCCCCTCAAAGACTCAGGGAGGGGAGAGGTAGTGGTGTCGGTCTCTTTTCCCTCACAAATTTTGGGAGAAGGAAGAGAGGGGTCCGTCCCTCTCCCCTCACAGCCCCGGGAAGGAAGAGGATGGAGGTCGATCCATCTCTTCCTTACAGAACCACGGAAAAGGTCCCTTTCCCCTCAGAGGCCCCGGGGGTGAGGTCCGGTTCCTTCCCCCTCAATCACCCGCGGAGGAGGAAGGAGAGGAGGGGGAATTGCTCCGTCTCCCCTCACAGAACCGGGGAGCATGAGGGATATCTCTCCGTCTCCTCTCACGGACCCCGGGGAAAAGGAGGCGGGGGTCGGTCCGTCTCTTCTCAGAGACCCCGGGGGCAGGGGGTCGGTCCCTCTCCCCTCCAGGACCCAGGGCGGAGGAAAGGGAGGCGGTCAGTCCGTCTCCCCTCAAGGGCCGGGGAAGAGGAAGGCAGGGATCGATCCCTCTCCCATCAAGAACCTGGGGGGGG
>NW_010178994.1:0-10868 GCF_000695765.1 Mesitornis unicolor
TTCTGTGATTCTGTGATTCTGTAAAAGACAGTAAAATTAAAGTGGTGATGTAATATACTAGTAACTAAGTCATGCATAAGTACCTGGAAAAGACACTGGCCTCCCAGGTGCACTTGAGTGGGGTTGGCCAGGTAGGCCAAAATATTAGTGCCAACTATTTAGAATACCATTTTAGTAGCAGAGAACATTAAGAAGGCAACAATATTTACTTCAGATTTTGTTAAGACATCTTATGAGTGAACAGAAGTTATTGTGGTACCTGATACTTATCAAATGAAAATGAGTAGTCACACGCCTGATATAGATATTCAGAAAGACTGCTTACATCCATTCTTTGTAAAAACAATGTAAAAAAGTAATACAATTGAAACAAGCCTAATTACATTTGAAACAAATTTTATTTAATGAGATGAAGAAAAAATATCTCATGGAATTAATGATCTCAAGGCCAAACTGGTATTTGCCGTCCTTTGCATGTGAAACATCACAAATAATGCCATCTGGGATTTTGTGGTCATATAAGAGATCATAATTAAAGTTAATAAAAAGAAGAAATGGTTGACTGAATTGTCAATAGATGGGAACAACTGCTGCAGTGGGTGAGAAGCAAAATGAACCTTCTCAATATAAACTTCTTGTAGGGGTAACTGGAGGGATGCTGTGATATACCCACCAAAGGAGATTTTTCTTCAAGACATGAATTTCCTAGCCTTCAAACTGACTCTCCAACCTGGCAGATATCAGAGTGGCAGACTTTAAAAGGCTAGTTTATTAAACTTCTCAGCTTTCATAGTCAGTAGCTTGTGGATTTAGAGATCCAACAACTGCTGTTGTATTTTTGTTTGTTTATGATATTTAAAGAATTAGTCTTTCTCCTTACACATTTACTGATAGGTGGGGAGAAACTGAAATGTCCTTATTATTGCCTAATATTTCCCAGAATCATGAATAATTCAGCTTATATACATATAGGATCTCAGGAGGTGTCTAGTCCCACCTCCTGCTCACAGAACAGCCAGCTCTGAGGTCAGACATGGCTGCTCAGGGCTTTGACCTGTTGGGTCTTGAAAACCTACAATGCTAATGTTATGGTTTAAGGGTTAACAGCCTGAAAGGGAAGGACAGGTAGTAGCTGTAGGACTCTGAGGGGTCAGAGAGTGATAATGTTCCCTCCCCTTTCCAGACACAGTCTGAAAAAAAAAAAAAACCAACGTTTTGCAGCCTTTTCCTTCCTTTCTTCTTGGGCTGCCTCATGTTGCATCTCAGGATGGCAGGGGCTACCTCCCTGTGCTTGCCAGCATCCACCACCACCCTCTCGCTGGCACCACTGCAGTCCCTGGTGACAAGTCACAGCTGCCACGAGGCACTTCTTGGACAGTTCAACTCAGGACTACTGGAACTGGGTTTTGTATATAGTTAAATATCCTTTGTCCCTTATTAATTCCCTTTTCCTTTCCCCTATTGTTTTCATTAAACTTATTATAGTCTTAACTATCAACCTTGTGTGAAACATCTCTTCTCTATTTCCTTTTTTTATTATTTTACCCTCCCCTGGGAGGGCGTGGAACAATAGAGAGAAAATCCTACTCTCTGTTTCATGTGGGTTTGCCCTGAGGCCTAAATGGAGACAGCTGGAGACTGCACAGCCACTCTGAACAGCTTGTCCCACTGTGGGGCCAAGAAGATTTTTCTCATGTCCAGCCTGAAGACCTCTCGTTTCAGTCTATGCCTATTGTATCTCATCCTCTTACCATGTGTCACTGTGGAGAGCTTGACTCTGTCTGATATACTCCCACAGGAACTGAGAGACTACTCTTAGTGGTACCCAAAGCTCATTTTATCCAGATTGAATTAGTCACAGTCCCTCAGTGTCTTCTAACAGGGCAAGTGCTCCAGCCTCTTCTGTCCTGCTGCTCTTGCTCCATTTTGCTGATTTCTTTCTTGAACAGGATATCCCACAACTGGACACAGTATTGCAGATACGGTCTAATGAGTGCTGAGCAGAGAGGAATAATCACTGCCTATGTTATCTAACCATGATCCTGGTCATACAACCCAGGGAGCTCTTGGTCATCTTTCTTGGCAGAGGCTCAGCTTGCTGTCCAAGAAGTCCCAGTGTCGTTCCTGCAGGGCTGCTCCCAGCCTGTCCATCCACAGCCTGTGCTATTGCAGGTCCTCTTGTGTCCCACGGGCAGCACTTGGCACTTTTCCTTGTTTAATTTCAGAAGGTTCCTGTCTCACTGTTCTTCTCTCTTGTTCAGGTCCCTCTGGACGGCACCTTATTCTCAAGAGTATCCACGGGTTCTCACGTAATTTGGTGTCATCTGTACAGTTGAGAAGTGTACATTCCATTATCTGCTACAGGTTATTGACAAAGATGTTGACTAGAAGAGTTCCCAGTACAGGCCTGTGCAGGTTTTCAGTTACCAACATGCTGGTAGAGCACAACCTATTAACCATGGTCCTCTGGGTCTGACCATCCAAACATTTTTTTTTTACCACTTGTATGCTCATCCAGACAATAACATTCTAATTTGGATACATGAGTATTGTGGAATACAGTGTTGAAAACCTTGCTAAAGTTGAAGTAAATGGTACCTACTGCTCTTCCCTCATCCCAGTTCTCTGATTAGAGAAATATAATTTACATGGTACAGTTACTAAAGAAAGTAAGTTCCTAAGTACTTAATGAAATATATACCTGGCTCAGCCTTTTCTATGAGATGGCAGGATATAGTAGTGAAATGTATATTGGAGAATTTCAAGTTAGGGGGAATGAGATACATTTGTTTCTGGTGCTGCTCTTTCTGATTCTCTTTTTTTTTCACAACAAAAATAATAACACGTTTCTAAGTGTTTTGTAATTTTACTCCTACTTACCTTCTGCTCGGCACTATAAAGAACAATTATGTAATTTTAAAAAGAGAAAAGTTAAAGTAAAACTTTATTTGTGGATTGTTACTGAACTCTTCCAAATTTTTTATGTAAAATATGAGGAAAGCTAATTTCCACTAGAACTTAATAATAGTTTTCTCTATAATATATAATTTCCCAAATTATTATATGCAGAATTTTTCATGATCATAAATAGGAAGCTTGTATTAAATGATCAATAATGGCACTTAAAATGTTTTCTTATACACAAGTGTGACACCTTTCTCTCATGTATAATGCTTTTTTAGAATTAAATTACATCATGAAATCCAGGCACTTTTCAGGGTTGGTGTTTATAATGGTGGACTCTTTCATCCTCTTAGATATTAACTTTAGCATTCATTTGAGAGATGTTAGAGTTTGGAAAAAAAATCTCCATCCAAACAATGAAGAAATGTTCCTTATTCAGGTAGTTAAGTCATAATGAGATGATCTTGGCTCTTCCCAAGAGCAATTCTATCTTGTCCCATGAATTATGTTTAGAAAAGTATAAGGTACTGTTATTTCTTTATATGACCATGTAGATACGGCCAGACATTCAATGGCATTTAAAACCCACAGAGAGAGATCTACTCAGGTTTTCAAAAACAGTTTAAAGTTGTTAGATGTCAAACTATCATGAAATCAATGAGAAGCACCTAATCTGTGCAGGTATTTTTACCTCCACCTTTTAAACACCTAAATATCTCTGAAAACATGACTCCTACATTTTAATCTCTTTAAGAAGATAAATTTCGCTTAGAGCTGGGGTAACAAAATGAAATTTTATGGCTTATAATATTACAGAGGTCAGGGTAGATGATCATTCTGGCTTCAAAAATCCATCAGCCCATGAATGAGGAAGCTGAAGTACTCACAGTCTCTGATTTCAGGCTTTCCTCTTTATTCACACATTTTCTGTGTCCCTCATGCTAGGACATACTTCTCTTTTTTTTTTTTTTTAATATATAAATCACAGAACAAGAGCCATCAGAGATGGTAAAGATCTACTTAATCGTTTATTCACTCCCTGCCAAATAGAACACAGTTCAAAAATAGATGATATTTCAGATATTAATCTGATAGCTGAATAATACCACACTTACTCTTAGCCCAAGGGTCTTTATCTTTTAGTAAGTAATTTCTAACTTCTATTACAATCTATTTTAATGATCAATATTATTCTTGCCCTGGAGGGATGCCCTCCAAACCTCCTTCATCTTGGCACTCTTGGCCATAACAATTCCCATTCCATTAAACCAGCCCATTTAAATGGAGAAGTTACCTCAGTTCAGTTCTGGAGGATTATTACAGCAGTCACATCCACAGAGATTTATAAAGTCATTTGTATTTTATCTCCAGTGCCTCCTGGACTTTTAGCTCCTCAATTAATAATCTTTGCATCATAGAGGTTACACTAGAATAAAAAAACAAAGGTGCCATTCTCCCACAATTAATTAGTTCACACTGTCCTGTTATATTTAGGTGCTACATTCTGAGACTATACAATTTTTTTGGAGCAGTGTATCCTCATGCAACACCAATGGGGAGGGGGATGAACAGCAGTAACTACAGAAAAAGCTTCATGAAAAAACTGTCCATTGAAAAACATTCCCCAAATTTTTTATATTAGAAAGCAGAAGTCCAGAAAGGCCAGACGAACCCAGAAACAACTCAATGTCTTCATAAGTGAGTTTCTAAGAAATTATAGACAACAGCATAATAAGCATAATGAAGGTAGATTTCTGCAAATTAGAAAGCCTTTATCAGTCCTGTTAATGCAAAGGACAGTGGTGGGAAAGATCTTTCATTCAAGTATCAAGAAGAAATACTTATGTAGAAGTCTCCCCCATCTGGCAAGAGCTCAGGGAGTAGGATTCAGGAGAAAAATGTTCATTTGATATTAGGAAAATCACAGTCCACAAATACAGTGTCCAAAAAGCACAGCTATTGTGTGCATATACATAGGCACTGTGCACACACATGTATGCATAGCTCAGTATATATATAAAGTTATTCTATAATTGGAAAGTTTGTGAACTCAGTATCAACAGAAAGGTCAGAGAGGTTAAATTAGCCTGAACTGACTTCTTTCATCTCAGTTGACCTCTGCAGAGACACCCAGACTGAGTACAGGATACCTGGAGCACAGGTAGTCACATCTATCCCAGTTGAGTGGCTCCTCTGTCCTTAGCAGACAGACTCCCCAGGGCTGTACCACAAAAAAAACAGCCAGCACTTTCTGGGTCTGTGCGTCCAGGACAGATCAGCCAGGAAAACTGCTCCACAGCCACAGTTCTGGGATTTGAGGGTCTACCCTTAAGCTTTGCAATAGGACAGGGGAAAACCACCTGAAGCCCTGACAAAAGCTTTGATTACCACTGCAGGTACAGAGAAATCAGGCACTTCTAACCACTTCTAGCCACTATTCACCACCTCTTCATATTAAAGTGCTCTTCTTTTTCAGCTAGAGTTTGAAATAACATGAAATTATGGCTCTTTCTGGTCAAGCTACATAGATACCTAGTATTGTTAATTTTTAAATGTATCCTTGGTATCCGTGGAAATTCCATGATCCTATTAAGATGCAGTTTTTCCTTTAAAATGAAAGCTTAAAGAAAACCACTGAATGAAATAAATGTAACAGAAATGCTTGTGGTACTTAGGAATGAGCAGTTCATCTTTCTTCAAGAAAAAAAACTGCCTATGAAGGTGGGCAAGCCTTAGGCAGCCATGCATCAGGATAAATATTTTGCTCTCAGAGGATCCCCAGGATATACTCCAGGACCAAAGAGAGGCCTGAAAGAGATATGTTTTACATTCTTCCATGGAAGCATATATTCTTTTGCAAATATGAGGACACTGATAACAATATTGCTGTTTTGCAGGAAACTAATGATGACAATAAACAAACATCAGACTTCACTGGTTGTCCTGTTAACGGTCTCAAACACATTAAAAAATACATAATTCCTTGGTCCATTAGAAAAGCAGCACCTAAAAAGAACGTTTTCTGCACAGCAGTCATCTTCTCTTCCACTGATTCAGTACAGAAAATTGAATATTTAACTGAATTTTTTCTCTTATGTGGTTAGCTTTTGTATTAAAATCCAGCATCACTGATTATAGACATTATATCTCATTCTCTCAGTTCTTACTGATTTATGTTGTAAAATGTTTGGACAGAAAACAATAAATCATGTTTTCTGTCATATTGAAGAATAAATCAGCCTATTTTACTGTACAACCCACAACACTAAGGATTAACTTGTCCCATTCACTTAACCCAAAGTAACATTCTGACCCTTTCAAGCAAACTGAATAAATAGAAAAAAACTCCTAGTTATCTAACACAAAGATAAATAAACCAGCACATTTTTTCCCCTATAGGATTTGTACTGTACATCTGTCTCAGTACCTACCCACTTGTTTACTACTAAAATCAAACCTCTTGTTGGTAACTCTTAGTCAAATTTTACAGCCTCCCAATCATGCTTATTTAATTTATTTAAGACTAGGAGGGATCTGACCGACACTGACAGACTGTAATTTTGTTCTAAATAACTTAATTCAGCTATAGAACACCAGCTGTATCTCTCTCCTCATAAAAGCATTACAGAATAATTCTTAATTTTAGTTGTCTTGACCACATTCAATTTTCTTTCAAAATAATTTCAAGGGTCAGTGATCTACTGTTTATATTCACAAAAAAAACTTGAGCTTTTCTGGTTTTACAGGCAGGAAAAGAAATAGGGCCAAACTACTGCAGCATTTGGCATGCAGATGTTTCTTTCTGAATTTCAGTTCACTCTGTCGTAAGAATTAGCTCAGGGGTTTGGGAGAAAGGACACAGAATTTATGTGACCCACCTTCTAAAGAAATAATTTAAACTAATAGTCACTCTAATTGCTTATATATTTTTTGAAATGAGACCATGTAGATAAGAACCTCTCAACAAACAAAAATGGAGCCACAAACAAGGAAGACTACTGCCAAATCACTGCAAGAAGGAAAGACAGGAGAGCTGTCTTCTGAAGCTTCTGAAGAAGAGAAAACTTTTAAAATCAGAGGAACTTCTGAGGTCCTCTGAGGACCCTAATAAACAAAAGAAAAGCAGAGAAGTAGATATGACGTTTCCTTTCCTAGAGATTAATAAAAAATTAAGGTGAGCAAGCAGCCAGGAATGTGTATTTATTTAACCTAAAGCGCATTTCCCTAAGGGTGGCGTCTGACCCCTCGTGTTATTGCTGGGTCTAGAAAGAAGCCTGGAAATGCCACATCCCCTGTCATAAATAGGAGGAGACATTCACTGTGCTGAATGCGGTTTGCTGTTGACAGAGCTACTGTTCTGTTGTGATGGAAATAGATCTGTAGACTTTCAGAGCTGAAACTAATACAAGGGTTCCTCTTAGCTAAAAACAATCCCGTTAGGCTTCTCACAGATTTGCCATCATCTTTATGATGAAGGTGACCTCTCCTCAAGCAAAGACCTGCAGTCTGGTCTAAAGAAATAGAAAATAAAGTGAAAGTGTGCTGAAGTGGGTATAGGAACAATGAAATCTCAAGGTTTATCTTAGTGAATCCACTGGCTTTTATCAGTCAATTTTATCAGCCAATTTTTGTAAAGTCTGTTGAAATGTATGTCCAAAGCAAAATGACAGATTGTAAGCAGTTTATTGAAAGTCTGTTGAAGTAAATGGTTATGGAAATTTATCTAGTTGCCATAATGAAATACCTTCTTTTGCTTTCTTTTTTGTATCTTAATTGTATCTTTTCATTAGGAAAAATGTAGTCAGTTATACAGGAGGAACATAACATCCTCAAAAAGAATACACTGAGTGCTGAATAGCCAGTGAAAACTCCAGGTGATGCTGGTGATGATCTTAACATACAGAGAGTAATTTGTATTCTGATCCTATAGATACATGTACTAGTGTGGACTGCTGACAAGTTGGATCTGCTGATAAGACAAGGCCTGAACGAGTAGCACCAGCCCAGTTATGCTTAATGAATCACTTATACTTCTTGATCACTTAGCCAATGTTCTTTTTCCTGGAGGTTTAAATTCTGCTTCTCCTACTTTGATCTTAGACATAGAATAACCTCTTCTTATACCTGAGTAATTCTGAGTTGGAGATGTTCATTTAAATGCACAGATTTTTTAATTATTTTTTTAAATTTAATATTAGAAACAACCCTTTCAAATCTATGCACTTTTTATTTTTGTCTTCCTGAGACCAAGGAGTTTCTGACCCACATGCAAAAACTTAATGTTCACACTTGAGAAAAATAAATCAGCAGCCTGGGAAGCAAATTACTTTCATGTGACATGATAGTCATTGCTTCATGTGTTGTTGTTTGAGAAAGTACTTTCTAATTATAAAAGGTATGGAGATAACACAGATCAGATAATAATAGTCATGCAGCCATGTCCTGTCAAAAGCAATTTTGTATTTCTTGATATATGTTTGTTGTCTATAGAGTAGCGTACTTTGTTTTGAGGTCAAAATTGCTGTGGTTTAAGTTAGATGGATGAAAATTTCCATAAAGCAAATTCATTTTTCCATAGGTTAACTACGCTGTGGTCTAGGATGTACATTATTTCTTTGTTAGAAAATTCATAAATTATTTTATTATTATCTTTTAACATAAAATGTAATTCTGCAATTACGTTGGTGAGAAACACCAGGTGCAAGTAGTTTTGGTCTGTTATTTTGTTCCTGGCTGATTATGACAAGATGAGGTATGTATGGGCACTGGGAAGGGAATACCTTATTGGATTTAATTAATCTCTCTTTCTTTAACTGTTTGTGACAGAAAAAGTCATGTAGTTCTTGCTTCTATATATGGCTTGCAAACAATGAACTAGAGTAAAACTCTGGATATTATGCCATTGCAGCAAGACTCTCAGCCCTGCAGTAGACAGTGAAGCCCCACTGTTTGTATAGAGCTGTGCCTCTGACAAGGTAACTGCCTGAAGTGGAAGCTGCATAAAGTAGTCAGAAGAAAGTTTAATTTCAGTGATATATGTTGAAACCTATCCCTCCTAGGGCATAAGAACTTCAAGCTTAAGCAACACCTGGGCTTCACCAACCTGAACTGTTTAATGAAACTACTTGTGTATATACAGTGCTTTCAACAGCCCAACAGGAGCTAGTTGTTTGGTTTCTTTGATGTTTGGTGGGTTTTGTTTTGATTTGTTTTGTTTTGTTGTTTGTTGTTTTTTTCTTTTCCCCTGTAGCTTTTCTTGCCTGGTACCACTGAATGATGGGCAAAAAGCAAAATGAGGAATCTGTAAGATTTAATAAACGTCTTCCAATACACAAATCAGGAAACTCTTTCAGCCACAGAGCTGTAAAAGAGGCATAGTTTGCCATGAGCTTTAGGATGAAATAGGGGTTGTTAAGACTGAGGTGTTCAAAGTGCCCCCAGAAGCAATATTTGATGGTTGGGGAACTCTGCTGAAAAAGTATGCACTGTGCCATTGTGAGGAGGCAAAAAGGTGAGTCTGGGCTTTCAACTTCAGCCTTAAAAGTGGTGTTTGGAAGACTTATGGGTCTAATTCCTTTTTTGCTCCATTCTTCTGTAGTTTTCCTGAAGTAACTCTAACGTTTCTGCTGTAAAAATCCTGCCTGCAGTTGTCATACATCCCTATGTTCTTTATTTCCTTCTTGATTGTTGATAACTTCTGGTCATAGCTTATATGAGTTGTCAGTCCAGTAGTGCTTTCCAATATATTTTTTTCTCCTTCTTTTCTTTTCTGTACATCAGGTAACAGGTTTATTACTTATTGTCAGCACAGCTAAGTGAAACAAGGATATTTAGAATATGCTGCTTGGTGAGTCTAATCTCTGACAGTGTATTTCTAGAAGAGAGTATTTTGGTGTGGGTTTTTTTTCTCTATGTAGATTTTGGGATTTTTCTAGTCAATTTTTCTCTTCTTTATCTATTAACTTAATGAATTATGACTTCATCAACATGGTGCAATAACAGTAAAACATTGAATGGCATTAGAGACACATCTACTCAGCTATACTTAGACACATAATTAAGGCACTTCTAAACTTAGATGGCTCTTCCCCCTGAAGTTTTAAAGACACCTGAATTTAAGGAATTACAACAACGAATACTTTTTCCTTCGAAGTTCCCAGAGAAAGTGGGAAAAAATCCTCCCCTTGAAAGAACTATGAAATTTACGAAAAGACTATGCCCGTGGGGATGGTGAATCACTGATGACATGGCTGGTGCGGTGTTGGGACACTCCACTGCCCAGAGAGGTTGTGGAGTCTCCTTCTCTGGAGACATTCAAAACCCGCCTGGACGCCTTCCTGTGAAACCTCATCTAGGTGTTCCTGCTCCGGCAGGGGGATTGGACTAGATGATCTTTTGAGGTCCCTTCCAATCCCTAATGTTCTGTGACTCTGTGATTCTGTGAGCAGATACAATAGATCTGGATGGGGGACAGGCTAAGCGACTGGGAGCATTAACAAAGAGGCAGGGCATTGATAGGTTTATTTGGAATGACATCTACACTCAAAGTCTGTGGGAACGTCTCATAACACCTCTAAAGAGAAGATATCCTCGTAAAGAGGATACAGAATGCAGTTTTACTAAATGGAACACTATAGAGCAGGGTGTCAGATATTTGAGAGAGTTGGCACTCAGGACAGGTAATCTATGATGAGCAAACACTTGCAGATCCTGACCAAGTACCATGCCAAGTTTCTCTGTTAAAGAAGTTTATACAGAGTGCCCCTCCTAAGTATTCCGTTTTGGCAGGAAGGCTTTTTGGGGCAGAAGATGAAACACCGACAACTGTGGGTGAGTTTGCTACTCAGCTCAGGTAATTTGAAGACACCGTTGTTCACAACCTACACTTCTGCATTGCAGCCATGGAAAAGACACTAGAGAACATCGAAACCAACATCAAAACTGACAAGGCTGACATAAAAACC
>NW_010178995.1:0-913 GCF_000695765.1 Mesitornis unicolor
TGGCTGCTGCGGGGGCCGCTGGAGTTCGTGCCCCCGGCCGAGGTGGCCGTGCTGGAGCGACGGCGAGCCCTGCCCCTGGGGGACAACGAGGGGGTGTACGTCAGGGACATCCGCACCGGGAAGGTACCCGTGGATCACCGAGAGATCACCTAGAGATCCTATAGATCCTGGAGATCACCTGGAGATCACCTGGAGATCACCAGATCATCCTATAGATCACTGTAGATCACCATAGACCAATGAGGGGGTGTACATCAGGGACATCCGCACCGGGAAGGTACCCCCATAGGGACCTATGGATCCCCTAGAGATCCCTATGGATCCCTGCAGGCAGCTATGGATCCCTATGGGACCCCTATGGATCCCCCTGTAGATCCCTGCAGACAGCCATGGATCCCTCTGGATCCCCTATAGATCCCTGCAGGCAGCTGTGGATCCCTATGGGACCCCTGTAGATCCCTATGGATCCCCTATAGATCTCCTATGGATCCCCCTATAGATCCCTGCAGACAGCTGTGGATCCCTATGGGATCCCTATGGATCCCCCTATAGATCCTTATAGATCCCTGCCGACAGCTATGGATCCCTATGGAGCCCCTGTAGATCTCTGTAGATCCCCCATAGATCCCTATAGATCCCCTATGGATCCCTGCAGACAGCTGTGGATCCCTGTGGGACCCCTATGGATCCCTATGGATCCCCTATAGCTCCCTGTAGATCCCCCGTGGATCCCCCATGGATCCCTGTAGGTCCCCAATGGATCCCATGGATCCCATGGACCCTCCAGACCCCACAGCCCCCAGAGGGATCCCCGTGTCCCCCATTCCCAGTGCTCCCAGTCCCCCCAGACCTCACTCCCAGTGCTCCCAGTTCCCCCAGTCCCCAATCCCAGTTCCCCCAAAGCCCCATCCCC
>NW_010178996.1:0-381 GCF_000695765.1 Mesitornis unicolor
GGGGGGAGGAATAGGGCAAGAAAATGCGTACGTTCCTTGACTTCTGGCATCAGCAGCTGAACGCCAGCGTTTTATTATTCCTTACCAGATGCGTGGCTTTCCTACACATGGCTGGCAAAACTAGTTTTATTGAGTAGTTGTTATCGAGGACGTGCAGCTAGGTTTCCCTTTCTGGAAATAGGAGAGGGTTTTGGGTTGGTTTGGGGGTTTTGGGGGTTTTTTGTTGTTTTTTTTTCTTTTTGCTATATGCAAATCCTTCGCATCCCTCCACAAGACGCCGCTTAGCCTAAAGCTTTCCGGGGCAGCCTTTGTATTGCCACCAGCCCTCTGAAGGCAGCGACAGCCCGGGTTTTTCCCTGACGTGGAAGACGGAGGGGGGTC
>NW_010178996.1:422-977 GCF_000695765.1 Mesitornis unicolor
GTCCCTACTGCAGCCGGGGGTGAGGTTTCTTCTGTAGATTTACAGAAATCCTTCATCTGGATTTGTTTACATAAAGCCCGCTTTTTTAGTGCACGACGTCGGGGGAAGACGAAGTTTTCGCACTCGGTAGGTTGGGCTGCAAACGGTTCATTAATCTAATTATGATCGTAATTACCGTAATTGATAACCATTTTGAACTAAACATACCGGAGTCTGGAAACTAGACGTAGCCCCACGAGTGTCTCCGAAGTAAACGTTTCTGATCGATAGCCCCCACCAGAAACGATGCTGGAAATACCTAAACTATTCAGGTAGAGCATCTGGAAAACAAAGAGGCAGTGTTCATAAACTGAGGGCTTTTAAAGTTATATTTTGCTTTAGTTCGCTCAGGCTGCCATAATGTACCTTCCTCATTGCCATAAACGAAAATGACCCCCTACACCTTCTGGGGGGAGAAGGGGGGAGCGGTGGGAAATAAAACGAGCACCGCGTCCTTCTCCCCCACCCCTCCTAAACTTCGCTAACCCCGAAGCAGAAAGCCATCTTTCCCCGCCG
>NW_010178997.1:0-910 GCF_000695765.1 Mesitornis unicolor
TTTATGGGGGGTTTCAAGGGTTTTGGGGGTTCTGGGGGGATTTATGGGGAGAGTTGGGGGAGTTGGGGTGACTTTTAGGGAGTTTTTTGGGGCCTTCTGGGGTAATTTTGGGGGAGATTTTGGGGGTTGGGGTAATTTTTGGGGCATTTTGGTGATTGTTGGGGTTCAGGTGATTTTTGGGGTGCTTGGGTGGTGTTTGGGGGTATTTTTGGGGTGTTTTGGGTGATTTTGGTCATGTTTTGGGGTGTTTGGGTGAGCGTTGGTGGTGCTTGGGTGAATTTTGGGGGTGTTTGGGGGGATTTTGGGAGTGCTTGGGGTGTTTTGGGGGCGTATAGTGGTGTTTGGGTGATTTTGGGGTGTTTTGGGGTGGTTTAGGGGTGTTTTGGGGATTTTGGGGGGTGTTTGGATGATTTTTGGGATGTTTCGGGGTGTTTAGGCGCGTTTTGGTGGTGTTTGGGGGGTGTTTTGGGAGTTTATGGGGTGTTTTTGGGGCTGTTTGGGGGATTTTGGTGGTGCTTGGGGGGATTTTGATGGCACTTGGTGGTGTTTTGGTGGATTTTTTGGGTTCTTTCGGGGTGTTTTCGGGTCCTGGCCGTACTTGAGCTCCTGGGCGATGGCGGCGATCTGCTCGACGCGGTCCTGGTGCGCGGCCAGGTCGCTCTCGAAGGCCTCGTGCTTGCGCAGCAGCGCCTTGACGTCCGACAGCGACGCCGTGGCGTGGTCCTGCTGCCGCAGCATCGCCTCCTTGCCTGGGGGGACACGGCTGTCACCTCCCTGTCACCCCAAAACCCCTCTGTGGGGGGTGTGTAAATGCACCCAAACACCCCCAAATAAGAGGTGTAACCCCCCTAAATAAGAGGTGTGACTCCCAAATAAGCAGTGTGACCCCCAAAATGAGAGGAGTAAGCCC
>NW_010178998.1:0-1761 GCF_000695765.1 Mesitornis unicolor
AGCTAACTGTGGGAACCAAAATCTACTGACCTCCTCTTACACCTCATTCAGGCAGTTAAGATTCTAACCTGCATTTGGATATACCTTATATCTCAGGTAGAACCAGATTAACTTTAATTATATATGCCCTTTAAGATGATGCAAGGAGCTAGGACACCTGGAGGGCTTCAAGAGATAGAAAAAAAAATCAGCAGTTGTGGGGATGTGGGTGACCTGGGTAAAAGTCTGTTCCAAGGCAACATGCCTTGCTTATTCCGTTCTAATCTTCAGCCGTGAATGTTGAGTCCCATAAACTCTGTCTGCAGGTGCTTAACCTTCATCTTACATTCTTACTGGCTGCATTCCTACCTCTTACACAAAAGCAGAGTTTATGTCAATGCCCAGATACATTAAAAAAAAAAAAAAGGAAGAAAAGTGTAGTGATCAGTATCCATCATGTTTCCTACTGCCTTGTCACTACATCAATTAATACAATTGAGCAAAAAATGTCACAAGCCCTGTGGAAAAACCTTTACATCACCTTTCAGGGGGAAGTTTACTTCCAGCTTTTTTCCCTTGCATTAGCTCCTGTCATCCACAAAACAACAGAACCCAATGGTGTCAATTATATTTGATTGACTGAGTAAAGCACACACACAAATAGGCGAAAACAATGGACACAAAAATCTATATATGACTCCCCTTGTCAGTGAGAAAGCCTGTCTTCTCCATTTTCATGCTGCACGGTGTCCTGCTGCTAGAGGCTTAAATGTTTCCTTCAGCCCCCAAACTATCACCAATTAAGTTAGCAGAGTCTTCAAAGGTGTCAAATGACTCCCTGGGCAACTGGCTGTAACTGCTGTTCAATAAATGAGGTCTAATCTATCAGTTTAACTTCACTTTTAAAAACCTAATGTCTCCTGGTACTGTGTGCCATTTGCCCAGAGTGTGAAGAGATGCCTGCCACATTACATTTTGAAAGTTGTGTGAGCTCTTGTTAGCAATCACACATTTTGTCTGTCATACCTCTTCTCTCCTTTTGAAAGATGGATTTGAATAAAATATACTTGAGCAGTATGGACTATAGTAACTCAATAAACCATTCCTAAAAAAAAAAAAGAAATAAAAAGAATTAAACACAGCTCAGTGCTGGTTTTGGTATGGGAGTATTTGATTACACCTTAAAACACAGACGCTTGTTGCTTTTCTTGCCATCCTTTGACTCTGCATGTAAACAGTGGACACTAACTTACTGGGGCTTTTTTAAGTGCTAGAGATGCAGGAAATCTGTGGCCAGCATAGGAGATGCTCTACAGAAATCTAGAGAAAATATCTTTCTTTCACATAAAATGAAAAAACCACACACAGTATGCTGTGTGCTGGTCACATCATAGCATGAGGAAATTCTGCGTAAGCTGCTTAACATGCCTGCCTCTTTTGATCCAAAGGTATCTGCACCATACTTATATTGCTGATATTAGCGTGGCACATAGGAAACATTTTAGACTCTAAGCTTACAAACAGGGCAACAAGAAACAGACTGGCAAAAGCCAAGGATTATGCATTTCCACATTCAGAAAGAAGACAGTATTGGAAAAGAGCTTTGAAAGATGCCCTCAAAAAATGTCAAAAAGGAGTGGGTAAAAGTGAGAGGGTAGTATGAAAAGTAGAAAATAAAATAATTGATAATTACAAATACACATATAAAGAAGCATCCTCTGTAACATCATAGACTCATAGAATCATAGAATGGTCAGTAGATTTTGGTTCCCACAGTTAGCT
>NW_010178999.1:0-408 GCF_000695765.1 Mesitornis unicolor
TATATGTATAGGTATAGGTATAGGTATAGGTGTAGGTATAGGTATATGTTGTATATCTATGTCTGTATTGTGGCATAGACATAACCCAATCTCTGTTTCATCAGAAACACTTCTCCTCCAGTAGCAGAGAGCTCAGCATGTGCTAATTTACCCTGCTGAGGAGGGCAAAAACAGTGAATTGTGAGAAATCGGCAAGTGAAAAATGCAGGGTTTTTTCCCTCCACTGCTTCGGCTAAGTGGTTTGCGCAGCATTCAGCTTCACATCCAGAACACAGAATCACAGAATGTTAGTAGATGGATGAGCCTCGAAAGCTGCCCCTGTCCAACCCCTGCCGGAGCAGGATCACCAGAGCAGTCACACAGGAACATGGCCAGGCCTTTGGGTGTCTCCACACAAGGACACTCCAC
>NW_010179000.1:0-55756 GCF_000695765.1 Mesitornis unicolor
TACCGGTGGCGGACCCGCTGCGCGGCGGCACAGCCTCACGGCCGCGCCCCAGCTCGTTCCCGGCTGCCCACAGCCCCGCGGCCCTCCTGCTTCCGACGCCGCTACCCCGGCCTACCTCCCGCCACACTGGAGGGCCGTCCCGGTTAGACACCGCGCAGGTGGCGGTGTGTCTGACCCCCGGTTCGGGACCAGACCTCTTCCCGCTGTCCCCGGCGTCTTTCTGCGCGCCCCTCGGACGCGCCCCAGGCGGGTCCCTGACTGGCGCAGCGCACGCGCTTCCCACAGAAGGGGTTGTCACTGGAGTACAACTTTTTGGACCGTGGAGCGAAGGCTAATTTTCAAAACAGCCCTTACGAGTGTGCATCCACAGCTACGTGTCCACAAGCGCATGACTGAGGGTGCAAGGTGTGCCCAAAAAGCAGCCTGGTGCTCCCGGCTGGGAGGGACTGGGAAACTGCTTACGCTTGCTTTCTTTTGTGTTTTAAACATTACCTTCTTTTTCTTCCCAAACACACCAGAAGGTATCATTTGTTACCAAACAGAAAAGGCAATTTCTGCTTAAAAAACCCCCCAAGCCCAAGCTTTAAAAAATCCCAAGAAGTCTTCTGATCAGTAGGAGGGAGCTGATCTGTGTTATTTCGTAAGAAGAACAGGTCATCCGCTTCTTTATTCTTGGCTGTGCTCTGTGGCTGCTGTTTCTTCTTCCTTTATTTTTGACACTGGTGTTCCTCTAACCCCACCATGGGTTGGCATTGGTAGGGATATAAGCTGGAAGGACATCACCATTTTATTGTGTGGAAGAAGATTGCTGTTGGGGTCTCTCAGCTGGACTATTGCTAGGGTGTTCACAGAAAGTGCTGGGGCAGCAGCCAGCCAGATTCAGACAATTCCACTATTGTCAAACCACAAAGAGAGCATTTCTGCAAAATCAGCGTGGTATTTCTCTCAGCAGAGAACAAAGCCACAGCTAAAATATAGAGCACATCGCACATCATCAAAGTCAGATAGTCAAAAGGAAGTTTCCCTGTCTTATTTTAACCACATTTGGTCAACAGATCTTTCTTTTAATGGGTTTAAAATAACATACTTTGATACCAACTGCTTCTTGGTATGGGATAGTTATTTGACAATCAAGTCATTTCTTCAGTAAATTCTCACAACACATTGAAGTTTCAGGCACACTGTAGTCTCAAAATGGGCAAAGAAATACCCAGTGGGAGCATTGCTCAGGTAAAGAAAGTATAACTTTTAATTATAATAATGATACAGCTATATCTTAGTTTGACAGTTATTTCAGTGCTTAATATATGAAATTTCACCATGTTCCCCTGATTACTTACTGAGTGACACTGCCTACGTGACAGACCGCTAAGGTCAGTATGCTAAAGGAGGCTAGCCCCGTTGATAGACAAATGTTTGCAGTAGAAACAAACATTTTTAAAAGATTACATAAGTAGCAGTATCACATTATTAAAAGAAGAAATAATTTTATCTGCACAGTAGCCAATACTTCAGAGTACATCTGCATCAAAGTCAAAGAAATAAATAAGGCTTAAGAATGGCTGTGATTAAATCCTATTGATTATTTACCTGGCTGTAAGGGTGCCACAATGCATGCAGGGTGGAGAGTCACAGTTCCCTGGAAACATGGTAGCTGGCAGGAGCCCAAGAGGAGGGGTAATGCCAGCCTCGCAGTGACTCAAGAAGGCTCTGAGTTACCCTTTTTCTTTTTTTTTCTAATTTGCCTTATAATTTTCCATTATTTTCTAATTTCCTTTTTTTTTTTGGTAATTTGCCTTATAATGAAATGGCTGTGGCCATTAAGTAGAGGTCTTCCATAAGAAGTACAAATAATATCTATAATTATGGGAGTTTATTTTGCGTTTTATTATTGTGTGTGGTGAACTAACCATTTTTCCTTCTGTAAATTAAGAAATTCAGTATTAAACAGAATGTGTTTCATAGCCGCATATGTTCTAAACATTTCATCATGACGTAATGAGTTCTAAATTTACAATTTTTAAATCCAAAATGCTTTCATTTGTTTAAAACAATAAACTGGCAAAATAGCTTGGTTTTACCATTACACTGTTAAACTGTAAGAATATATATTGTAACTATTTCTTTTGCAAAAGTCAGAAACCAAAGTGTCTTAAGAATTCAGGTACATTGGGCCTGAACAAAGATGCCCTTGTTGGCCTTATTCGCATCTTTGACAAGTTTCTTTGACAGTGTCTCTAGCATTTGACCTGAACTTACTTTCGTGTCTCTCCCATAACTATTTTTTCTAAGTGAAATTATAGCACTGTACTATGTTTGTTTTGTTTATCGACAATGAAAACATTTCCTTCATGTAATTACAGGAAAGCTAAATGTGATGTGCACCTTATTTAGCATCCTAGGGCTAGTGGGGATAAATGAAAACAAAGTAAAATCAGAAGCAAGCTCTTTTGGGTACTTCATCTTCAGGCCTCTGGTAGCAGATGTTCTCTAATCAGGCATCAGTGTTGAGTCTCAATTTTGGTATCAAAGCAATTCCTGGTGGCTTTTAAAAGTACTTTTTTTTTTTTTCCTCTCAGCCTAAACCTCACATTTGTATGCTAGAAACTAATACTTCTGCCCTAGCAGATCTTTCCATGGCATTTTGAATGGGTCAGCCTCAGACTGCTGCCAGAGACCTAGCTCTCCAAAACTTGGAATATCTGTGGCATGAAAGTTACTTTTCTCAACACAGAAGCACAATCATAGCAAAGACTTATCTTTGCATTTGGTAGGATCAGTATTACAGTAATGTATCAAATAAGATGCAAACTCTAGGCCTTCTTTTAAAATTTATACAAAAAAAAGAAATAAAAGAAAAAAAATAAGAGAGGAGAGGAGCAGAAAGTTACGTAGAGAATGCTGCAGGCAGTTTGCCTTGAAGCAATTGGAAAATGTTTTCACCAAATTGTGAGTTGCTTAACTATAAATAGGAACTAAAATGTATAAGCACACCATGAAGCCCACTCTTCTCTCCTCTCCTGCCTCTTCCAAACACGTGAGAACATGTATTTAAAAAATATTCCTTAAAATGTAATTTTCTTAGCTTTCTGGCTGGTGTTAAGTTTTATATAAACAGTAAGGATGTGTATCTGAAAAAGAGTGTGTTATTTGGTGTTTGCCCTATGATGCTGTAGGTATTTACCATGGATACCTTCTCATTTTTGTGACTTCTCCTCCTGTTGCCATCGGAAATTGATTTGCAAGCAACTAAAATACCAGGTCTCTGATATGAGAAGTCTGAGTAACAATGGATAGAAAGGATGGATATGGAAGTAATCCAAAAATCTGAGTCCAGAGGATGAATTTGAACACCTCTGAATATCTCTTTGTTTTTGTAATGTCAAAATAAACTCTGCATCTAAGCCTTTGCAAACATTCAGATTTTTTTCCTTTGTTTAGAACTATTTTTATTTCAAATTAAGTGCATATAACTATAAAAGGAAATCTGTATGTAAGTGAGCAAAATATCACTGGAGTCAGTTTAATTGCAATTGCTAAAATAACATCATATTTCAACCACAGGTTTTCTTTTTTCATTTTCCTCCCTGTGAGTGCATCTAGTATTAACTCTTATAGGCTGACCAAAGTCTTCTGTAAATTATTTATGCAGGATACATGAAAGGAAGCTTTCTTATCTTGTTTGTCGAAGTGCCTTAAATGTTACATGGGCCATTCCTTGTGTATGATATCTTATTAATTCCTTAAGAAATATAACGGTTTTTGTGAAATTGGAAAATTTGGTGTCAGTGAGGACAGGATATTCTGTCATTTAGACAGAAGAAGTGGAAGGTGGTAATTTTCTTTTGCCATATGGGACTCGTAAGTATTTGTCTTAACATCTCTTACATAGGTATTAGTCCAGATGCAGTGAAGTATTGCTGACTTGAGGTCTTATAAGCAGTGTATAATGAGCTGGAGACCCACACAAGATCTATGTGCAGTGATAAAGAGCAAAATGACAATCTTTTGTAAAACTTCCAGTCTGTGTATGTGGTGATCTTATGGTTCCCACATATGACATTGCTGAATCTAAGCAGTCTCCAAAGAGCTTTAAGAGTCCTAAAAATCAGTGCTCTAGTTTCAGAAGCATCTGAGGAACATTTCCAACTGAGATTGTACCCATATGATTGCTGTTGAAGGACAAGCATCACCAGCTGGAAGCTGTAGATGCCCTGAGACAGACACACAGCAGATGGGATTGTTCACGAGTTGCACTGTGAAAGGTCGTGAATGCCACTGAACATCTTGTGTTAGCGTGAGAGCTCGTCTTTTCCGCACAGTGAAGCCCCTCCAACTACCACTCTTTATCATAGGAAGCACATACAGCTTGCTTCCAAGTTTATTATTGCTTCATTTCAGCTTGTTGTTTTTCCTGGCCCTTAAGCTCTCAACCAGCTCATACCTCTCCCAAGGCAAAGCTTCATCCTTCCCTGCTGCTCTCTCACAAAAAGAGCAATTCCTTCCCTCCCTCCCAGTCTGTCCTTGCTAAATCGACTGTATCCATCCATTGCACCACCTCCCTTTGTGGGAGCTATCCCACAACATCACTGTGATCCGGGTGAGATATTGTAGCCCTGAAACTGCATTCAGACCTCTGATTCCTCCTGTTGGTTCTCCATGCAGTGTGCGTTAATGTACGGGCACTTCAGATGGGCACCTAGTTGTGCTGATTTCCCAGAAAAAGTTATCAGAGCTTTCCTGGTAATGCCATACTGTTGGCACTTCCTTATTGATGTGCATTTGCTTAAGGTGACCTCTTTCAACCTGTTCTGTTGACTACATATCACCCTGCATCATTTCCTTGCTAAACTGGTCCACCAATTCCTTATTTGATTGTAGGTGATTATCTCCCTCCCTTGTCATTCCTAGTTTAAAGTTCTCCTCACCACATTGGCCAGCAATTTGGCAGAGTTGCTTTTGCCCCACTTTGTCAGGTAGATCCTGTTTATTCCTAGCAATTATTGACCCTTAGATAGGGTCCTGTAATCACGAAAACAAATCCCTGTTATTGATACCAGCTGCATGATGCTGGCTGGTGATCTGCAGTATCTGACCACTCCTTCTCAAGCCTTTCCTTTCCCTTTGCCGGCAGTTTTCAAGGAGAAAACCTGTGGGGTCAGGCTCAGCTGGTGTCACTGCTTTGCTGGACCAAGCTCCTGGCCCCTCAGCTACTACCAGGGCACTCAGTCTACTTCGTAGGCACAGACCTGCAGATGAAGCAGGAGCCTTCCTCCTGTTCCTAGAAGCCACAAGCTTCTAGCCTTTATTTCTCTCTCCCCACCTGTGTAGTTGCATGAGCAATGTGCTCTGTTTTTCACAGCACAAGTCAAATGATGAGAGAAGTATGGATGGACAGTTTTTCCATGTCCACCCACAGTTTAGTGCTTAATCAAGATAACTTTTCCTGTCTTACCAACATATAAAACATTATCAGGAGTTGTTGTGTCTGTGCCTTTCTAGTGGAAAGGAAAGAATCCCATCTTGTGAAGCAACTCTCCGGATGATGGGGCAAAAAGACAGGGCAGCTTAGCAAATATCTGTACTCAGTTGGCCCTTTGCATGTTACTATAATAAAAAACATTAAATCCTATGTATCCAGAAATAGAAATCTGCCTGTATAATTACAGATTCTGCCAGCTCACAGTTGTCACCATCATGGAATGACTGGTCCTCATTCTTCTAAGCCTCAAGAGATGAATAAGATAAAAAGTGCAGGGTCACCTCACTGGTGATCACCCTGTCCCTATCGTCGTGCTTGGGTAGACCACAGAAAAGAAATTGCATCCTTAGCTGTAGATTGACAGGCATACCCCTGAAGAGGGGATTCCAGCTCTAACCACCGAGTGTTGCAGAACTGGTAATGGAGGCATCTGACTGACCTTGAAAGTGGAAAAGAGAACTTAAACAGCAAACACGCTTTGTGTGAAGCAGTTCCAAATGCAGCTGGTTTTAGGCCAAAGGGATTTATCCAGAAACCAGGCTAGGCTGCATTGTTGCCCAACTAGTAAAAGCAGTTCAGCCCTAATGAAAGGATCCCTGGCCACTGTGGAGACCTTGGGAGCAGACACCTGGAGTTTCAGCAGAGCTTATGGCTCACCCAACGTAAGATCATATAGCAAGAATGATCTCTTCAAGGACCAGGAGATACAGTACTCTCAGACTAAAGTAGTGAACCAGTGGCAGTTTAGACACCAAGGTTAGATGGCATTGCTTGGCAGCTTTGGGGAAAAGAACCACAACTGTCAGAACTTTTGGAATTACTTGGAAGGTGTCAGCTTCTCAGTCAACCTGTGTGCCCTCTGATACTGTTCACTTGTCATCTTCTCACCAGCATTATGCCTCTAGGGATCACTCTGCTTTTGCTGAGACTCTCAAAGTAGCCCAGTAACGCTCACAGTGAATTGCAGTCAGACTCTGCCTTTGCTTGCAGCTCACCAACTCCTGTCTCAGAAGTTCTTCACAGTCCAGCTGGGGCAGAGGTTCAGCCTTGCTGAGCAGTGAAACAAATGCAGCAGGGAGTTTCTGTTCATTGGTTCACAAGCATGGTGGTTTTCTCAGCTCAGCAGTTTAGAAGGAAAAAAATATTGTCATTGATTACTTCCTCCTGTCACAGAGTTGACGTGGCCACTGAAACTCAGATGTCTTTGAAGGAGACTTACCTCAATAGTGGAAGTAGTATGGTGTGAGAAGCAGATGATATTAGCAACGGTCTCATTAAGCATGATACCTTGTCAGAACACACACCTGTGTGCAGCAGGACATTCAATCTTTACACATCAGCACCTTTAACTGTTTCTCACACTGCTGGGTTCAACACTGTACAAACCTAATGCTGTAGATTTCCTGACAAAATAACAATATTGTTTTCAGTGAATTTGTAAAACATGTATTCCCATATGACACAACTACAGATAGCTTAAATTTTAGTTCAAAGAATGACGTAGGGAGAATGCTTGCTCTGTTTCATAGTAATGTGCTGTACAAACAGCGTAGGAAAGAAAAGTTCATGAGGTAGAGGAAGATGTGGTTTGTAAGTAATTCAAGGCAAGCACCCTTTGGTGCTTTTGCTGCATCCATTCACTGAGTTTTTTAGGCTTGTGTTCATGTCTCAACTTAAATACTAGGTTTTGGATTGTCCAGACAGCAAAATCTCCTAGATCTCTGCCTTAAAAATGCAGTGGGGCCCACCTTTGTGAGGAGAGCCAGCTTCTTCAAAGAAGCATGAACTTCTTTCTCTGTCAAGACCATGCCCTGTCTTTCAAGACTGTCTCTCTGTAGGAAATTTCACTAGTTATAAAGGATGTATGATTGTACATGTACCAGCCTGTGTAAGTGCATGAAATGGCTTGCACTTCTTAAATAAAGTACTAACAGCCCTTTCTAGCAACATCCCCAAAACATAAGACAGCAATTTTGTTATTTACCATTTGTATTTGCTTGAATGTGTTTTTTTCTTTTTTCTGGATTTTTTTTTCCTTTTTTAAAATTTTAATAATATAGGTTGTCAAAAGAAAAACCTATTTAGTAATTTAAAAAAATAATCTAGGCAAGACTTGAATTCTAGGCTGTTATTACTTGCAGTCTTTTGTCCTGCAAATGGAAACAGCATGAAATGTAAGGAAAGGAAAATACCGGAGGAGTGAGAGTCTGTTATGTTGTTGTAGAGTTAGTTTCTAGACAAGACATATTGAAGCTAAAGTCACTTGATTTACTCTAGACAGAAGTGTTACTGTAACAGATTTGTCTTACAAAGCATCCTTTTGATGTACTTTTCTTCTTAAAGTACTGTATTTCTGTTAAAAACTCACTGAAGATGTTTCTCCCAGTTTGCTGGTTTAAATTATCTTTTAATCCTTTCCTTTCAGAATAGGCCAAAACTGTTGCTGGTTGGTCAGATAAAGTCACACATACTTTTTGTGGAATATTAGGAAGAAGCTGAAAGGAACTTTTAGTGATGTCGTAATCCATCTTCCCATCAGAATCAGTAATACTTAAACCTTTCCTTACAACTGTTGCTTCATATTTGTATAATCTCCATCTGGTGATGGATAATCTAGTTTCTGTAAGTGATCCATACCATTAACCTACCTATACTTATGATCCTAATGTCGAACCTAAACCTTCCTTGCCATAGTGCAAGCTCAATTCTTCCTCTATCTACAGTGATGACAGAGAACCATGTATTTCCTTTACCTTCATTGTTAGCCTTTTATGTGTATGAAGAGGGTTTTTTTTCTGTTTTCTCTCAGCCTTCCTAAACAAACAGTCACACTTCTTCTAATCCATGCTCACATCTCATGTTTTCCAGACTTTCAGTCTCCTGTGGATTACAATGTCTTTGGAACACAATGCCCAAACCTCGGCACAACTTTCCTATGTAGACATTACCAACATAAAGTTATCAATGGCATGCAGTACCCTTACATGTTGTTTTCTTCCATTTTTGCCTCAGTAATCTTGTTGACTGATTTTCCACTGTGGCTCTGTGTGACCTCTACATCCTATTCTGTACAGCTGCTACCCTACAGAAAGGTTCCATTCCTGTGTTTATACAGCTGAGTTTTATAACTCTAAACTGTAGCCTATCTTCCTTATGCCATTTCTGCTATGTGTCAAGATCTTCTTGAAGTTAATTCTGGTCTCTAAAGTCCTCACAGGCTTTTGCAGATTGGTTTTATCTGTTTATTTAACAATTAGGAACTCCATCATCTGGAGTTTCAGTGAAAGTAATGTTCTGTACTAGAGCAGACCACCATGGATAGCACAGCACAAAGGGATTTTGGCATTACACAGTCAGGTGCAGGGATATTTTCCATCACTGTTGCACCTGTGTCATGGCAGTTTTCTCTAAATCTTTTATGCCAAGATTGTTCCTGAAAGTCAGAGTCCATAGCCCCACTAACATCAAGGTATGTGACATCCACTGCTTTTCTCCTATCTACATGATCTGTTACCTTGGTTAGGTCACTTATCTAAATAATTTTATTCTTCTTTAACATGATAGGGCCTCTAATGTTTGTTTGAGGAAAGACTTTTGGTCATCATGGTATTTGAAGTAACATTTCTCTTGCATTAATAGAATATTCATTGATTTCACAGCAATTAGGCGAAACTTACCCACCTAACCACAAAACACATTTATAGTCACAGAATGGTTGTTATTTGCATATTATCATTTTTAAGTTGAAATAACCATAAATTCCTACACTTTTAGAAGCTGCTTTTGGGAGATTACATTTTATTTCTTGTAGCACTATTACACACTGTCTAAGTGAGCACAAACTGCTTACAGAAACATATACCAGGATTTCCATAGGAAATCTTCCTTTCCTGTGTTTAAGACTAATCTGGTATTAATGTGTATCTTTAATCAGAGGCAGGCCTCTAGTTCAATTAACTATGCAAGGGCTGTTCTGAACTTAAGAGCACTTATGGGCGTATAAGAAATGTACCTGTAGAGAGCAATCGATTATCTTTTGGTAACAGTGTGCTTCTCTTGATACAATTTCTCTAAGTGAGGCCTGAATGATGGCTCTGGGACTTAGATTTCAACCAGAGGGAGGGTTTCATGGAGTAAAACCTCAGAACCAAAAGCCATTGCATGTTCAGAGTGCTTTGCTCATTAATCTGATCCTACCTAACCATGTGGGAGTGCAAAAAAAAATAATCCATAAAACAGCTTTATCTGCTTCCAGCAGTGAACAATCTGGCTAGAAAATTTCTGATGAAACATTTTCTCATCAGGGTATGTCATTCATTGAAATAAAAATGTTCCACAAGAGAATTTCCATTTTTGACCAATTTCCAATGGAATCCAGGCAGGTTTCCAAGACAACTGAGCCTGCCAGTTTGCCTGTCTGCCTTCTCAACAGCCTTTCTGGTTCTAAGGGATCTTGGGTTTACAGACTCCTTCGCTTTGGGGTTGACACAGTGCTGAGAGCTGGGAAGGAGGAACCCTCCAGCTTGTGGCTTCTTGGCAATCCCAATTCCCCAGACATGTTGGGGGTGAGGCTGACAGCCTGCCCCAGAGCTGAGGCATCGTGCCATGAGAAGACTCAACACTGCTTGGTTCCATTCCAAATTTTGAAATATTAAAATCTAATATTGGGGAAAAAAATCTGTATTTCTTCACACTGCTCTAATGTTTCTGTATTCCTGATCAGAGCCTAATACTGCAAGAGAGTACGTATCTATTTTTACAAGCTTTTGTATAAAATTACACAGATATTAATGGGGCTCTGGCAGGCTGACTACACGCATAGGTCTATAAATGATAAAGGTCACACCTGAACATAAGGCAAGGCAATAGTGGCCATGGTGATGTGATCATATACCACTGCTATTACTAATGCTTTTTTTCACAGTACTTAACAACTGATTAGTTCTTCCAATATATCCTTGAAGTACTAATAAGTAATTTTCTGTTTCTAAGTAAAAAACTGGCATGGAAATGTTACTGGTTTACTCAGAACCACAAAACGTAACAATATCATCAGGTTTACTATTGCAGAGTCTGGCATATTCTGTTAAGAGTCTAAGTTAACATAAAATATAATTTTTTTATGTCTTAGATGATCATCCAGTTGTCTTCAGCCAATGAAAGCTTCCCTGCCTGTTCTTTTCACTTTTCACATGCTAGTCTTACAATCAAAGGAGCTACAGCCCTTACAGATCAGCTCACAGAGAGGATATGTGACTCTTATCCACTTCTGTGTGATGGCATTACCTCTGTCTCAGACTTAACCTAACATGGCAACATGACCTATGTTGCTGAGTCTGCTGTTGGCTTGGGGATCTACGGGAAGAGGATGGTAGAAAGCAGCTATGGAGATTGTAGTGTTTTAAAAACCACACCAGATATTTTCAAAAAGTCTACTTGCTTCATGTTACTCATGGTGGTTTGGCATTCCCACACTAAAATTCTCCAATATCCCTTTCATGATTGCCAGTGTCAAATATAGAAAAATATACAGTAATAATTATTAAATATAGAGAAAAGTACTAACAGATAAACAGGGATAATGCATGGCCCACCAAATAGTAGAGCTTAAGTCCAGAAAGACCACTGGAAACTTGACGATTGGTCAAAAGAAACCTCATAAAGTTGTATGAGGGGAGATTCAAAGTTCTGCACCAGGAGCCAGATAACCCCATGCACTTGGAGTTAATTGGCAGAGTAGCAGCACTGGTGGCAAGGGCTGGTGGTGAGGGTCATGGTGGATGCTAAGCTGAACATGAGCCACCAACATGGTGAGGGGATAGGAACATGTGAGGTACAAGGCCTGAGAGAGTTTGTTCAGCCTGAAGAGAAAGCCAAGAGAGTAATCCAATTGCTGTTTTAATCTGTCTAATGAGGGAGGAAGGGTTTAAAGATAAGACAGAGCCAGTCTCCTCAGAATTGCACACTGAGTGGACAAGAGTCCACATTCAAAACCTGCAGCAAGGAAGATTTCAACCAGATAGACAGACGTGAAGCCTACGGTGGGAGAGACTGAGCACAGTGGGAGGGTGCCGAGAGAGGCTGCGAAGCCTCCATCCTTGGAAATACTCAAATCCTGGTTGGAAAAGTCCCTGAGCATCTCAATCTAACTTTGAAGCCAGCCCTGCTTTGCACATTAGGTTGGACCAGGTGATCTAGAGCAGACCTTTCCAATCTAAACTGTTCCCTGCTTCTGTAACTGTGCTCTCATGGTGGGTGAGGCAAACTGCATACTGGGCTCTGTCAGGAGGACACTGGTCAGTAGATCAGTGGGAGTTCTTATTCCCCTTATTCAGCACTGGTGAGTATTTCAAGCAGATAGTCTTAATCTGCCCTCTTATAAGACTGTAAAACAGTCCTAATTTACCACTCACTTGACTAAAATTGAGAATTGTATGTATTTTGGAGAGTTAACTAATCAAAAGGGTGTGCCTTGTATAAGGATAAATATGTGTTGGTGAAGATGAAACATTGGCTGGACTAACCTTTATTTATCTAATACTCTTTGTACATAATAAATGGGTTTTAAAATATCATTATTTTTGCTATCATGCTGAATATGCTGCCATGTGATAAATATTGAGGAAATCCTGACTCCTTTGAAGTCTTGGCAAACTTCCTTTTGTCTGTGTTGGCCAACACCTTGTATGGACATGACTGTCTGGGGTATGTGAAATGAAATCTCAACAAATGTGAGCAAAAGTTGCTGACAGAGTTGTATCTAAGACCAGATTATCTGTTATATAGTGATTAAACTTTATTTCCCGCTTAGTCAAACAACCAGTTATGTTACAAGATAACAACTACTATGCCATAGATGGAAAACACAGAGTGACTGGGCAGCAGATAAAAGGCTGGTGTCTGAGCCTATCTCGAAGCTCAGGCTCCTCTTTCTGTCTGTTTCAGCATTCTTAGGCTAACCCACACTCAAGTTTCTTGCTGTAAGGGTGATCTTATTCCTTGATTCTCTTTCCAAAATACCAAGGCCCCAATTTGACTCGCATTGACTTCAAAGTAAGCAGATTCACTCCCTCTGTGGACACACTTTCATCTACTGTATTGGAATATTTCACATTTAATGGGCTATTTTTAAATGAAATTCCAAATTGTTATTTATACAAAACCTGTGGGTGGTTTTGACTCAATTTGAAATTTCTGTATCTTTGGGCTCCTGCTACTATTTGTCTTGGCTTGCCTTGACAGTTCTCATTTCTTTGTATGTCTTAGTACTTGGAAACTCAATTGGTAACTATTCTTACTCTTGGATAGGACTTTTCAGTCTTATAACCTAACACTTCTCCAAGAGAATAAAAGGAAATATTGGATATAAGGTGAGAGAAGGAGTTCACTTTCTCAAGTCTTCTGCTGTGCTCCATTGAGTATCCAGTCAGGCAGAAAAACACAGCTGAAAAAGGCATTTTATAGAAGTAAAGTTAGGTACAGGTCAATGTGACATAGAGTGGAGAACCTCACACTACCTAGAGAAGTCAGAGATACCAGTATAAGATTATGCTCATCATTTCTGACATGGGTTTCCAGTCTAATATCTTCCCTCAGACTTTCTATTCAGTTTAGTTAATACACTGTCTAAATAGTTTCCAAGTTCCCTGAGGTAATCTAAGAACCTAAATCAGTTTATTTGTAATGTAAATGGTCATCACACCCCAGTTTCATTGTGATCTGGCATCACGACTGAATTGGCATTGTGACCACATTGGAAATGTGGTCTGCAGCACTGCTCCAACAGGTGTGCATGCTCAGTAGTCTGCTGCTTTTACAAATCGTTTTCTGAACTACTGCTTTTTTGTTGCTTGTCAAGGATACCTAAGTGTCTCTATGTCCGCAAATCCAGGACATAGAGCCACTTCTCAAGTGCGTACATGTACTATAGTGTATAGACACTGCATGAGAGATTTATAGTGTGTAGGGCTCACTGGACAGCTGATTTGCACATGCACTGAAAGTAAGCCAAATTTGGACACCGCTTTAGGAGCACATGCATTGAAGGTTCAAGCTGCATCTGCACAATAGCTCTAATGCATCAAGGATACACCAGGCTCCATGCACATGCAAATCTGTCTGAACTGGCTTAGTCTGAAAGAAGATTACAGGCATAGAGCAGGCAGGGCTGAAAAGATAATGGTCTTTCTCTGACTTCATTTAACTCATTAGCACAGTAAGACACTGTCCAACACATGCCAGTAGCATCACTGGGTTCAGACAACACCAATCCTTTTCCAAGGCTGCAAGATAGTTTGAAATCAGAGAGCCAGGATGCTCATAGCTAAGGAAGAAAACAAGAAGCATTCTCATGTCAGCCTCATACCTTGGTAAAGCCTATGCAAAACTTCACAATTACAGATTCAGAATGCATGTCTGTGCAGGAGTTATTTCTTCATTAAAGCCTGTGGTAGTGCAGCATGACTTCCCTATCAGCCTGGCTGGCCAAGATGGATATCTGCCATAGGACTGTGAATAAAAAGGCAAAAAGGTGTGGTGTGTGAAGAGACACCGCTGTAGCTATCTGCCATGTATGCTTAATGACAGGTATGTAGGAAACTTTCTCAGTAGAGCTGTGCTTCCTATAAGGACACAGTGTTGTCTTTTTATCCCAGTGCTTTGGGACTTCTCTCATGCAACACAAAGCAAGGAACAACATGTAAACTTGTAAATCAGACTCAATAAACCAAACCGAAAAATTTATGCTTCATTGCTGAAAGATGGACAGACGGGTAGTTCTGCAGTAGCTGCTAAAAGCTAAAAGTAATTTTATTTTCTTCATATACAAGAAAACCAGTAAACTTGCCCACAGAGCTTCCTGATTTGGAGCAGTCTGTGCACACATATGTATGGTACAGTACATTTCCATTGTAGTCACCTCCATTGTGTAGAGGGGCTAGTTCTGAATAAGCTCAGCAATAGCAGAGGGTCTTACCACAAACTAACGTGCTCATTGCTTCTTTCTTCTCCTTTTTTACTGCAGACCTGTGAGCTCAGCAGGGTTACTCACAGCCACACCTATACTCGGAGATAACACTTTTGTTGCAAGACATAGCTATTGCAGTGTCCGTAAATACCATATTATTTTCCCTGTTAGCTTGTAAAGCAAACTATGAAGCAATATCAATTTGACCCTAACTGCAGTGGCTCGAGGTATGAGAGTCTGTGCAGGTACAGGTTTTTCCACATTGTTTTGCCAAAGTGCTTCAGCCACAATGTAGAGCTGGTAAAGCTGTCCTCACTCCGGGTCTGGGCTGAACTGAATCTGTCAGCGCAAGTGATTTTGGTGATGTAAATGCAGTCCTTGTGTGAGATAACTGCCTCAATTTTCACTTTAAACTACAGATTAAAAAATAAAGTAGTTCAAATGCTACGATAACTTCAAGATCTTCAAGCTAAGGCCTTAAGAAAAGAAATATATCTAATTAATTCTTTGAATTGTTTCTTGAAGGAAGGGATGTTAATATGGTGGTAACGGGTTACAGCATTTAACACTGTAGCCTTGACTTATTAAATATTTGACTGCTGGCAACTGTGTACTTCACAAGCACCTGTGGAAATGAAACCTGTTTGTGAGAACACAAGGTTGATACTTAAAAAAAAAAAGATAAGGACATGGATAAAAATAAATATTATAAAATTGTCACATGATTTGTTAGCACCAAGACAAGTTTTGAGATTTTTTTTCTATTTACTTGAATACGTGATATTTTCCCTGTGGGGACAAAAGCTTGTAGACTTAGTGGAATAAGTGCATTTAATTCACAAACTGTTTGGCTTTTTTTTCAGGATTGTATGTAAAACACTCCTTGTATTTTTAAAGCAGACTCTTTTTGAAACCTGGAGGTCAAAATAAAGCCAACAGGTGAAATGGTGGTGAATGTCACAAAGCGAAAATCAGTGCCCATCTTTGCACCCAACCTCAGTATAATTTTTTTTGTAATGATGCTTTTACAGTAGGAAATGCCTGAGTCCTTTTGCTTTCGAAAGGTAAAAGTTGGTGCTGATCTAAGTCTCTGTAGGAATTTTACCCTGAAAAGTGGATGAAATGTGGCAAATCAAGAATTGTTTCTCTAATTTTTGCATTAAAATACTATTTTTTCCACAGGAATTATAAGAAATATGGTAAGTCTAACAAATTGTCTAAGCACCTACAGAGTATTGTTGTGAGGTATTTATTATACACTGCACTTCTCTATCCGTATTTTACTGCATCATATGAGAGCATTTAAATTTATTTCTAAGTAAGGCCCAGTAACACCTAGTTTGAACAAAGGATACTCTAAGCTGTTGAGGAGTAAACTTGGCAAAGACTGCTTCTCAGAGACAGCCTACACAAGTCCACCTTTAGTTATTTCTGAGAACAGTAGTTTATTACTTTCTCTTGAGTTTATTAGATCACTTGAATTAGTAATCACTTGAGTTTTCCCAGTAAGGGCAGAAATACCAATTTAATGGCTGATTAAAGTGGCTGTAGTAATCTTGAATGAAATCTCAAAAGGATAAAAAGGATAAAAGGATGAACAAGACACTGATCACAAATAACGACACTTTTACATACTTGGTATTGTCATATTTAAGCAATAGAATGGGGTTCCTGCCTACATACCTTAAATATACTAAGCAATTTATATTCTGTCTTATTCTTTCTTAAAAAAATAATATATGCAAAATATCAAACCTATAAAATATATCACATCAACAGGCCTGGAAGTTGAAGACCTCTGCTCACCCCAGGTGAAAGTCAGCCTTTTCTGAAATAAACCGCAGGAAACTGGCTTTGTGCCCGGTGACTGGTGGGACGGAGAACAACTTTTTTATACGTGCCGGTAAGTCATTTAGCATCTTCATCTCAATTCTTTATACATTTAAAAGAGAAAGGGAAGAAACACTTTGGTACTTCACGAAACATGAAACAAACACACACGCACATGCACTGTTTCAATAATGGAGTGACAACAGCTGTATGAGGATAGGTAGGGGGGCATAATTTGGACTTGCAGGGGAGCTGCAGGGTCTCAGGCAGTGCACCCAGACACTCGCTGCTCTCTGCTCCTGAGTGTGTCTCCTGTCTGTCCCAAATGGCAGCCCTTAAGGAGCAGTAAAGATTTCATTCTCTGTCCTTTGGCAGTGCTTTCAGCTCTTCTGTTAAAATTGCCAGCACAGATGCCGATAAGTGGCAGGAACAGTGATGCTTATGTGATGAAGATGTGTCTCTCTTGGGAGCTGGATGAAATCCATCAAACTTATTTTGCAGGACTCATCACAGCAGACTGTATTACAACCTCTTTTAGTCACCATGAGCCTTACTTGATTCAGATGAGCAACAGATTCAGAAAATGAAGAGGAGTTTAACTGCACTTTTGAAATGGCATTACCATATCTATTCCTGTTTCTGTATGTAGTCTTATTTTCTTAGCACAGTTTCTGAGCCACAGTGATTTTTGACAGATTGCTGCCTAATTTGATTCTCTAAGAAGAGACACAAAACTTGATGGCAGATGAGATGCTTTTATTAGGTACAGTCATGTCCATCACATGCTGGGAAGGACCAGGCAATCAATTCTGCCTTGCCCTTGCCCTTGCCCTTCCAGTATGTTCATTGGTAATGGCCACAGCGACAGAGCAGCCCCTGTGTGAGTCACTGGTTAATTTGTCCATCTCCGTTGCTCTTCAGATGAACCTGTGTGTTCTTTGCATGTTCCTCTGTATACAGATACCACAGAAAGTTTTAGCTTGTGGTCTGCTCCTGTTTCACACCAAGGCTGATGTGATGTTCTGTGTACATGCATTGATTTACTGTAACTACAGTGCTGCCTATTATTTCTTATTATTTGCTTAGTTACTACAGTTGTTAAGGCTTTAGTCTTGCCAAGAGAGAACATAGTGAACAAGTAAATCGCCAAGCATGTAGAAGGTTTCTGTGTCACACAGCCCATGGGAGGAAAACATACAAAGTTCAGAATAAGGACAGCCCTATTTGTAGAGAAGTACCTCAGCACTTCCTTTCTCCCTTAAAATGAAGGGAGATATTGTGGTATCCAAGATAATATTGAATGGCAACTATGGGCAAAAAAAAGAGACTTTTTAGTGGCAACTTTTATCCATAGTCGGTTATAAACATATCATGGAGTGTCATGACTGTATTATGGAAAATATTCAGGTTGTCATACATAATAGGAGTATAAGATAAAACATGTCCATGCTCTGCTCCACTGGTGGTCTCTTAACCTTTTGAAATTCCTTGGCTGTATTTACAATTTTGCAAGCAAATAAATTGAATGCATATGAAGCAGAGGGAGTTGGGATTTCTTGTGCCAGTGGTGCATTTGGCCCTGCACAGACAGTCAGAAAGTATCAAGTCACTTTCTAAATGTTCAGTATAACGCTTCATGCTGGAGTGTAGTTGAGATAACTAATATAACACAGCAGTTTCTGTCCTTAGTTTAAAGCAACATTTAAGTTAAGTATTCTATCTGCATCTTTAATTTCTGCATATATGTCTTGCTACGCAAAATTTCCATAACCCATACACAGAGTTGTGTCATCTAGAAGAATAATACTTAACACTATGAGACTGAATGAAATAGTGTAGAATACCATAGTTACAGTCAATCTGTTTTACAGATTATTTTTATATTATAATATAATGTTTGTTTTTAAAAATGCTTCAGGACCAAGAACAGGCTTTCCTATATCCCTGGAAATGTCCTACTGTGCAAAATAATAAGAAGCAGAGGTGTGGTCTGATTATCTGTGTGCTGGCCGTACTTACAGGGCACTCTGCTGCGTGTACAGTACAAAGTTCCATCAGCCCTAAGACACCTCTGAAAAACATAAACGTATTCCAAAAAACTTTGGTCCATTAACTGAATTGTCTGACAAATCTTCTGTAATCAATGGATAGAGATAGGCACTTGCAGTTTACTTGGCTGAATCACTCTTTAAAGGTATATCTCTGTCACCACTGGCTGTAAAGCAACAAATTAGGCACTAATTATGAGCCTAAAATCATAGAATCATAGAATCATAGAACAGTTTGGATTGAAAGGTACCTCAAAGATCACCTAGTTCCAACCCCCCTGCCAATGGCAAGGACAGCTCTCACTAGACCAGGTAGCCCAAAGCCCTGTCCAACCTGGCCTTGAACACTTCCAGGGAGGGGGCATCCACAACTTCCCTGGGCAACCTGTGCCAGTGTCTCACCACCCTCACAGTAAAGAGTTTGTTCCTAATATCTAGTCTAAATCTACCCTCTACCAATTTAAAGCCATTCCTCCTCATGCTATCACTACCTGCCCTTGTAAAAAGTCCCTCCCCAGCTTTCCTGTAGGCCTCCTTCAGGAACTAGAAAGCCACAAAAAGGTCTCCCTGGAGCCTTCTCTTCTCGAGGCTGAATAGAAAAAATAACTGAGATGAACTGTGCTGTCCAAATTTTGCAGTATTCAAGAAAATGTTTGCACTGTCATATTTGAAAAGGACATTTTTTTTCTTTCTGTTCTATATCCTTCTGTGACTGCAGAAGGGTCACTGGAAGGGGTGCTCCATTCTGCACTGCTGGAACAGAGCTGACCATTTTCTGGAGGGATAACAAATACTGGCACTGTAACCATTTCACATGCAGAGTATAAGAGGATGTCTTCTGACACCATTTAACCTTCTTGGATATGTACAGAAAAAAAAATAAATCCTAATCTTGCTCTTCATAACTGCTCCTTAATTGATTTCAAAAACAAACAGCACTTCAGGCAGAGCATTTCTAAAGGCTGATTCCCCATCTCTAGCAGTCAGTCACTTCGCATGCAGCATCATGGCTTACAGCATTCACTACCTGAAGTGTAATAACAATTACTCAGAAATAGATTTGTTTATTTGTCTGAAAGGAAGGCTTTACTCTTGAAGGTGTCTTCATAGGAATGTCAACAAAAACCACAGGCTTCCAAGGATCACAGAATCACAGAATCACAGAACGTTAGGGATTGGAAGGGACCTCAAAAGATCATCTAGTCCAACCCCCCTGCCGGAGCAGGAACACCTAGATGAGGTTGCACAGGAAGGCGTCCAGGCGGGTTTTGAATGTCTCCAGAGAAGGAGACTCCACAACCTCTCTGGGCAGCCTGTTCCAGTGCTCTGTCACCCTCACTGAGAAGAAGTTTCTTCTCCAATTTAAGTGGAACCTCCTGTGTTCCAGCTTGTGCCCATTACCTCTTGTCCTATCATTGTTTGTCACCAAGAAGAGCCTGGCTCCATCCTCGTGACACTCACCCTTTATATATTTATAAACATGAATGAGGTCTCCCCTCAGTCTCCTCTTCTGCAAACTAAAGAGACCCAGCTCCCTCAGCTGCTCCTCATAAGGGAGATGCTCCACTCCCTTGATCATCTTTGTAGCCCTACGCTGGACTCTCTCCAGCAGTTCCCTGTCCTTCTTGAACTGAGGGGCCCAGAACTGGACACAATATGGACTGAGTTTTTGGGATTTTTCTGGTATTGACATCAACAAGCTCTGCATAATTCAATTTCTAATTGAATCACTTATCTCAGTCATAGCTGCTTGGCTAATTACTCTGGAAAATTAATTTTATTTACTTGACTGGCTTTTAAAAATGATTACTTCTGTGATACTGTAACGTAAGGGTAATTAGTTATTTGAGAGCAGAGTTGTCTTTGTGATCTAATGACTATGAGAAAAGTGAAATCTCCATCCTTGCAAAGTTTATTTTTAGTACTGGTATTTCTACATTTACCATAAGGTAAATGCAAGCTTGGCACATCAGATTTTGAAACTTTTAGATAGTTTATGCTAATTTATGTGATGTGCCAGATTAATCTCTGTCAACTCTCAGTCAAAACCAGGATGTCTGTCATTGGCTTTAGTTATGGGAATGCAGAAATTTGACTGCATAAAGCAGAAGGGCTTCATCTGGGTGCTATTAATAGAAGACAGATTGTGGAGCTGAAGTTGTCTGAGAGAAGGAGGAGTACGGTGGAACAGTGAAGTGGACACAGGTCAAACGTTGACCCTAGATCTAGGGCATGATCTCGGCTAGAGACAAATGAATGGGTTTTTAGGTGGGTGTGTAAACTGAAGGGAAACTCATCACGAATGAGTAATCTATTTTTATTTCTGTCTCCTTCCTCAGTGCAAAGATATGGAGCTTTGTACATGTTTGAAAATAAAGAGAGCATTAACAAAGAAACACACTGCCAACCACTTTTGCTTCTAGGTGGAGTAGCCAACAACTCCATCCTTTTTTGCTAGCTGCTCAGGATGAAGGGAATAGCAGTATTATACAAAAATGCTGCTTTGTCAAGAATATTTTGAGTCCCATTAGAACAACCGATTTTGCAGAATTTTGGTAGGGTTTCTCCCCTGCAGCATCTTGTGGGGACAGAAACTTAGCAGGACTCTGCATCCTTTCCCACAATAGATCCCAGCAGGATGAGCTCCTTTAGCCTCTCAGGCAGTACCTTGTGGCTTCATGCGTTGCTGCTAGTATTAGCTGTCAAGATTATACAGCATCTTTAGCAGTCATACTTGTTTTTCAGTATCTTATTTTTTAAATTTGATATGCTCAGAGCCAATTATTGTTGAATGAATTTGTTGAGAAACATGGCTAAATAAGAGAAAAATCTGACATAGAATGTCATTAAAGTTGGGAAAGCTTCATTCGCTATGCTTGATAAGCTTGACTGCATTTTAAATCTCCAAATATTCTCAGCTCTGGAGGTGAAGCATGACTTTTGCTGTAATACAGCAAAACAAAATACTGCTGTGTGTAAGATCTTTGAAGGCCTTTGGAAGATAGGAAGGAATTAGAGAGGTAGAAGATTAATAATTTGAATGGCAGATGAGAAGTAGACAAAATAAATTGGAAGGAAAGAGGTTATAATAACTAACATATATATCTTAATATCAGAAAACAGCTTCCAAACTTATTGTAGTGTTTGTGACTCTTCTGTTCTTAGCATAGCATCTTATTTTTACTATCTGCTTTTCCAGAAGTTCAAGTGATTAAGTGGGCACTGGGAATGAAAGCTAAATGTTAAAAATTATGTTCAAAATAGGTGCATTAAAATAGAAAATAGATTTTTAAATTCACAAGTTGAGAACCTAGAGGATGACAGATTTGGGGGTGTCTGTACCATTTTAATTTGCTCCTTTGATGCATAGACATTGTGATTTCTTTTACAGTAATAAACTGTACTGCCATTTTTCAGTAGTTTCCCACCTTATCCAGTAATTTGGTTTAAAAAACCAAATCTCATTTTCTTCACAGAGGTTTCAGGAGTGCTGTTACTAGAATGAGCTAAGTAATTCAAAACCATTATTATAGTTATCTCCACAGTGCAACTGTTACATTATGAGGTATCATTATTCTCATTCTATAGGCAGAGGCAAAGAAATGAAAGCCAAAATTATCAACACAAAATATAAGCCAGTTTCTACTGTTAAAAAAAATGAATCAGGGCCCTAAATTTTCAAAGTATGATGATTCCTTATTGGCCAAGACCACAGGTTAAATGTGTCTAGGATCACAGCAGCAGCCTGTAGCTGAGGTAAGGTTAGAATTCAGTCCCCCAGAAAAGCACTCAGATATCTGGTTTTAAGGCCATCACTTGCATCCTGCTTTTCCCTGACTTATCCACTCATTGCGTGTCTACTTACGTCTTTAAAGGAAACCGCCTACAGTCTATGCCCTTACGGGCTCCAGATTTGTCCCAGTGTGTCACTCATTCCCTTTGTGAAGTTGGATTATCTTGTAATTAACTTACAATTAAATATGGTGTCATAACACTTGCACACAAGGAAGAACAAACTGAGATAGCACGAAGAGCCCTAACTCAGACATCTTCAGGCTTGTGAGTGCTTGGCTTTACTATCTTATTTTTTTCAATGTTTGTATTAGGAGGGAGGAAGCTAATTTCAAGCATGTATCCAGAGAGGGAATGTTCATCAGCATGCTGGAGTTGTACTGATTTTCAGTGTTAGTAATAAAGCAATCAGCCATCCAAATAATCTTACAGTAACTATTGTGTATTCAGCTGCCTAAATGAGTAAAAAGAGGAAGAATAATTACAAATTTTAGAAGCATAGTGTATCTTTGTTAAAGAATGGTACAAGCTAATTTACTGCAAATTCATTCTTTTGCACTGTGTGTTAATTACCTGGCATGTTTGAAATGGCTGACTCTGATCCAGCTCATACTGAAATGTGCAGGAATCTTTCCATTGACTTCAGCGAGCATGAGAGCATCTTGGGATGGCTCTAAGGTTTGTCAGCGTTTGACCTGAACTAGGCAGATTCAGCACCTGTAATTTCATATTACTGTTATTAGCTTTTTTCTCCTAAACACAGTGGTTTTGCAGAGATTAATCATTCATTCGGCTGTTTGGAATGATGCTTTGTGGTAGTTGTATCATTGTGGATTTTTAAACATACATCCTGCAGTTGCTGAACCCGAGAACAAACCCTGCAGAATCACGAAGAGGATGTCAGTACCTACCTGCAGCTTTTCAAGGGGCTCTTTAGTGTTCTGATTACAGCTGTGCAAACAGAAAGCTGGAAAAAGAGGGTAACAACAAAGACTTACAACTAGCAAGTGCCTACCATACCCGCAACTACAATTAAAGTAAATTTTTAACAACAATGCCTCCTATGGGAAAAATGCCAAGTATGACTTGGACCAAGACCAAGATTCTGTACATTATATATGAAAATAAAGTTATCGCTTGAATAAACAATTCTGTAAGGTCCAAACCCCTCCTCTTTTTCAAACATTCCTACTCGGTGCTATCAGAGCCATATGGGCTATGTGTGGTGCACTCTTCTCTGAATGCACACAGAGGGAGGCTCGCATTAACGTGCTGTGACGTGGGTGAGCTGCACCCCTGGGTTCCCGTCACTAACCAGGGCTCCCAGGTCCCCATAAACCTGCAGGGCAGGCACCCCAGCAGGTGATACTGACTGCAGCTGTAACCTAAGGAGGGGATGAGAGGGGCTGAACATGGGGCTGGTGGTTCACGGTAGTGACCATGACTGGGGATGACATCTCACATCAGCTTCTTTTATAAATCAACTCTTACATTTTCTTGTTTATTATTTGGTACAGCCTGGCCAACTCTATAATTTCTTGTAATAATTTGCTGGGTTCTCCAGTGCCTTTTGCACTGTCATCACATTTTTGCCAGGATTTCCAGATTTCTCACAATGTGACTGGATGTTACTGCCCTGACTGAGGTTCTCAAACACTGGGCAGCTTAAGAAATGAGTACTTTGTACTTTTACTTTGCATGTGCAATAAGTCAGTTGCAGTTAAGATATTCCATGTGTTATAGAGTGTGGTGATTGACCTTGACTGGCTGTCAGGCATCCACCCAGCTGCACTCTTGCTTCCTCTCCTCAATGTGACAAGAGAGGAAAATAAGGTGAAAAAGCTCATGAGCAGTGATAAAGACAGAGAGATCACTTGCCAAGTCACTGTCATGGGCAAAACAGACTTGACTTGGAGAAGATTAATTTAATTTATTGCCAATTAAAAAAAAACCCACAAATAACAGCAGGCTAGTAAGAAAAAAAGACGAAACTAAAACACCTTCTCCCTACCCTAAACCTTCTGCACAGGTTTAACTTTATTCTTTGTTTCCCAACTCTTCTACCTCCTTCTCCCTCAAGTGGCACAGGGGCATGGGGAATGGGCGGGTTGCAGTCAGTTCATAACAGATTCTCTCTAATGCTTCTTCCTCATCACACTTTCCTGCTGCTCCAGCATGGGTCCTTCCCATGGGGTCCAATCCTGCAGGAGCAGACTGCTTCATTGTGGGACCCAATGGGCCACAGCTCCTTCTAGAAAACCTGCTCCTGCATGAGCTCTCTGTGAGCAGCAGCTTCCTTTAGGGTACATCCACCTGCTGTGTTATGGGGTTTCCATGTGCTTCAGTGTGAGTATCTGCTTCACCATGACCCTCCATGGGCTGCAAGGGGTCCACTTGCATCACCTTCGCTTTCTCCATGGGCTGCAGAGGAATCTCTGCCCCAGCACCTGGAGCACCTCCCTTCCTCTGTTTCTTCTCTGATCTTGGTATCTCAGGGCTGTTTCTCTCACATTTTCTCACTTGTTTCTCTCACAGCTGCCCTGCAGTGTCTTTAATCCTTTCTTAAATATTTTTTTCCCAGAGGTGCCACCAGGTTGGTTGACAGGCTCAGCTGTGTCCTGTGGTGGGTCCATTTTGAGCCAGCTGGAACTGTTTCTGTCTAACATGGCGGCAGTCCCAGTCCCTTCTTACAGAGGCCACCCCTGCAGCTCCCCATTGTCAGAACCAGGGCACAGACAGACACCCAACAGACAGAGTTGTTGTTCAAGTGTGTAGTAGGTCCAACTTGTTCAGAATGCACCAGGTTGCAGCACACATCCAGCTCAACTGCACCCAATTTGCTACTGCATCTGGCCTACCTGTGGCAAGTCAGTGTGCAGGTCGGGTGCATTTGGCCATCCTCATGGCTCATTGCTTCCCAGAAGACTGCTCCTGCCCTCTCTTCCCATGCTTGCAGCTACATAACTCTCTTGCACTACCATGCCTCACACCATGTGATATGCTAATTCAGTTTGTTAATTCAGTGAAAAACTGCTCCTGTTTCATTTGCAGGGTTATTTAGTTTCCTGACAAGTTAGTTTCCTGACAGATGGTGAGTATATAAGTTAGCTCAGCTGTTTAACTGTGTGTGAACAGCCATGATGAGCATTCTGCATAGTGAGCATGCACATTTTTATTTCTAGAAATCCCAGATGAAAATATAGGATGCTTTTTGAATGTGGAGTAGGGGCAGGTATGTATGATTTGAAAGAGTTTCAAATCCCCATGCCAAAGTCTGTTGCCTGCTTTGACCTCTGGGGAAAAGAATGAACAAGCTTACAGGATGCTCTATTTTGCACAATATACTCCAGACAAAAAATATCCCAAATTGCAAAAAAAAACAAAACCAGGCAAAAGGACTTTATAATATCGCAGAATCACAGAATCACAGAACGTTAGGGATTGGAAGGGACCTCAAAAGATCATCTAGTCCAATCCCAATATGTAAGGAAACAAAAAATCTGCAGCTGAAGGTACAGAGAAGGATAAGGATTATCAAATGCATAGAACAGAAAGGAAAGAATTGCTTAATAGACAAGGCTATTCAGCCTGAAGCATTCCCCTGAGACATGGTATGATAGATGCCTATAAAATCATAAGTGTCATAGCAAAGATGAATAGGGAATAATTGTTCACTGCTTTGCTGAACCACAAATAGTTAGCAACTGGTGAAGTATGCCTTGTTGCTATGCTTGTCTGTCAGTGTCAGGATGCTGGGCTGAATGGACATTTAATCTGAAGCAGTACAAGCACATACTTAATGATAGCCTATAGTTTAAGTTGAGGAAGAGATATAGATGAATAGTTTTCTTTATTGAGCATTTGAAAAATGATCATTAATTACTACGCTATGATCTTTTTCATTATGCATGTCCTCATCAAGCACTGCAGGTAAACATAAATGTTAGCTTTGACCCCAGCCAAGGTGATGACTCTGATGTTCTCCACAACTTGAACATTTACAGAAAAGAAGAGGGGAGAGCACCCCAGAAGGTGCTGCATACTTCTTACTCCTGGAGGTCAAGGAGCCCTATCCAGACAAGCAGGAAGCCTGGGTGGAAAATAATGGACTGACTGAGGACAAGAAATAAGGGGCAACAGAGGACAAAGGAGCTGCAGCAGGGAAACTTAGTAGTTTATTTGCTTCAGTCTTGGGAAGGCTCCCATAACCTCTACATCCTTTATAGCAGAGAGATCAGATGAGGTAGATTGGTTTGAAGTAGGCATACCAAACGTTTTTACACCAAGGAGAAGATATACATGTTAATAAGTCACCAGGGCCAGATGGCATTCACCTAAGAGTTCAGAAGGAAATGAGTTATAAAATTGCTGCAGACCTATTGGCCATCCACAAGAAGTGCTGGTATAGGGAACCTGGGAGCTACTGGGCAGTGTGCCTGACTCATGGGAAAATACTAGAACAGGACTGTAATAAAGAAGGAGTTTGCTGAATACATGAATAAACAGTCTATTGAAAAAGTGTCAGCATGGGTGAGGGGATGTCCTTGATAGAGTTCTATGACATGGACAAAGGGTATAGCACCTTTGAACTTCCAAAAAGCCTTTCAGCTGATTACATGCCAAAGGTTACAAAAAACCCCAATCAACCTTACACTGCCACAGGTTTGCAGGAAATGACCTTTTGTTGACTGGAGGATGGATAAAGGATGGGAAATAAAGACTAGCACTTTCCAGGGTGGAGAAATATCAGAAAAAGAGTCCTCCAGGGACTGATGTTGGGGCCAGATTCCTTTAGAATCAGCTTGTTAATCATTAACCACAATGCATTCCTATTGAGTACTAATACAAAAATATAGTAAGTACAAGGACATTACAACATTAATACTATATTTCTTTTTGAAAGCCCCTCGGCCAATTAAATGGAAGTTTTTCATTTTGCTTTGTGCCCCACACGCTAATGATCGAATGAAGTGAGAGTAGATTTCAAGTTTTCACAGCTCTTTTAATCTCAAAAAACCTACAAAAGATTTTACTGCCCTCCCATTCTGCTCACTGCTTCTCCAACTGAAACACAAATAAAATCTGCTTCCCCCCCCCCACCAGCTCCCTTCCTCTCACCAGAGCCAATAAAGAACAAAACAAGAGTTGCTCCTGACTTCTCACTCTGTTGATGGGCGTGCTTGAAGCTTATCTTCTCACTCCCCTCTCCCATTCCCAACCACAGAGAAAAGGGAGGAATAATGCATTATTTCCTCCTGGTACCCATAAATCAAAACAAGTCAAAGCTCTTCTTGCTTCCCACATTCTCCTCTCTCACTTATCCTTCTTTGCTTGCTGTCTCCCTGTTAACCCCAATAGGATGCCACAGTTATCTTTAGTTGTTTCATTACCTTTAGGTGACTTTACAGTTTCTTATCCTCCTGTAATCCTCATCTATTCAGGGTTTATTAATCTTGTTACCTTAGTTGAATGGCTATGGCCTCTCACATGTATCCCCCCCCTGAACCTAAAGTCCTGGTCATTCTGCTCACTTTGAGTTCCTGTCCAAGCTGTGACACTGCCTGGTGTTGCCTGTTGCCCACATCCCCTATCCTGAGTAGGGATGCAGAAATATAACCCACAGGCATGGTCTGGGAGCATCCCTCCCATGCAGCTCACACAAACACATTGCAAGCAAGACAGTAAGACCCTTTCTCCCCAGTGAATAGTCAAAGTTATTCACGTTGAGTTGAACTGAGTGAGGACGAGTGACTGGAAAATCCCAGCCCTAGAGTCCTTGGGCTCAGAAGACTGAGAGGACTCCTCCAGATGGTGTTTGTTCAGTCACCCTGAAGCAGGACAGCACTTTGAGCTCTGGCCAGCCTCAGCCATGGGGAATACCCTAACCAAAGGTATCTGTCAAGTGGAAGTGAAGTCACAGCCATCCTGAGATTTCCTGGCCTCAGCAGGGCCTCAGAATGGAACTCCTCATGTTAAGCATTTCATTTGCTCTAAAATGAACCATTCAACCATATGAATGCAAAAAAAAAAAAAAAAAAGGACAAGACAGTACTCTAGATTAACTGAATTGTATTTTTTGGAAAAGTTTTCATTCTGCCACTGATTCTGATGAAGAGCTTTCACCTGATATAACCCTTAAACACCTAAGAGTTATAGCAATAAATGTCTCATTCGGAGGGACCACATAGTTCTAGAAAGAAAGCTTAATTACATAATGTTTTTGTAAACTAATGCTAAAATCAGCTTTTTATGACAGAGATCTTTTTGTTCCTATTTCTTATCTTTTATTATCCTTTCTAGTTATTAAAAATTTTAATAGTTGTGTGGTATGCGAGCAGGTGTTACCTTTTTATTTCAAAGACAATAACATATATTCTCAGCATTAAGATATAAATCAGCTTAGAAGGCAGTGATTTACGGAAAAAAAGTCTTAAGGAGACCTCTTAGGGCATTTCTCATTCTCTTTTTTTTTTTCATAAAGATTCAGCGCACATATGGGTCTGAGAGAGAAAAAAATGACAAAATTTTCCAGGAGCAAGAACTTCACTGTGAATTTTTAACACTTCAGTGCAGGCACCCATAGACATTCCTGTGTTTTGTGTTGCACATTCAGCTCTGTATCTCCAGCCTGTGTTCTGTATATTTACACCATGACAGGTACAAATTTTCTTAGCAGAACAACTACATGGAATCAGTTTTGATAACAGTCATAGCATGGCAAGTGTTGGGAAAATATTCTTTTAATTTATTGCTGCTGGTGAGCAAAACGCAACCCTTTCTTTACTACTGAGCAATGTACTGTCTCTTTCAAAAAGAATCAATGGTCAGTAACTCATGGCAATACGATCACACTCCTCAAACAAATAATTCCTGTGTTGCTGAGGCAAAAGCCTGGACAACTTCTAACATATCAGAGATACAGCTGGTAGATCTGGAGTAATTCGGTAGCACTTACTTCTGTATGATACTGTACACGATTCAAACAGCCTGCAGATCTTGTCCAATGGAATTTAGAAAAGCAACCAACTGTGTGTCTTCAACAAAATACTCATTGCAGCAAGAGAAATGGCTACAGCAAATTTCAGCTAGTTTCTGGCAACACATTCTGATGCACAACATTGATAAAAGCAGAAAATTGTCATAGAATTAAGTATTGGATTGCACTCTCTAGCTTCTAATTTTTGAGAGAAGGCTTCAAAACTCAATTAATTTCTCCTTTTTTGAACAGAAAATCCATAACTGCTGGTTTCTTCAAGTATCATGCAATGATGAAAATAACCAGAATGCTACTTCAAAAAACCGCACCATTAAAATAGATGTGAAAATTAGGTTTTCTCTTGTAATAATTCAAGAACTAGCCCAGGTGTCCTAGATCCTGTTTTAAGAACTTCAGTCTTGAGTGGGGTAGCTACAGAATACAATGGTTTCTGTATGCAATTCAGTTCTTGGCTCCTTGAAGTGGCGCTTACCACCTCCAGGTGTTAGGCAAGCTGTTCAGCACCTTGAAGAATGAGGTTTTACTCAGACTTGCACATAAAACTCCAATTAATGTGTATTAGATTCACAGGCATGATAAAGAAATAGTGTAATTATCATCTGCCTGCTTAGATATTGCTGGCTTCTTATGGTGCTGAAGAGCTCCTAGCTTTTGAAAAAAGAAAATCTGTTGGTTTAAGTAAGCAGATTTAATATATAGTTTATAATTCATGAAATCTAGAGGGAATGCAGAATTTTCCTGTGAAATGCATTTTAAATAGAAACTGGAGCTACAGTACAAAGCAATTATTCATTTAATATGAACGATCTCTGTAAAGGAAAATATGTTTCTCCGAGAGTGGAAGGAATTAAACAGATTATGGAGAGACACTGCCAAAGCTAAGGACAAAGTATAATCAGTTCACAAAATCCATTCTATTTTCTTTATCTGTTCTCCAAAGCCACAGTATTAAGATCCATTTTCATACAAATTTGCTGCAGGCCTATTTTTTCAGACTACCTCTTTTTAGACTCATTTTTTCAGCACTTTTACAAATCTAGGAGATCTCTACACAGTCAAAAAAGGAGAGATGCATTATCCATGCCTCTGAGAGTTCATTTCTGGGAACCATCTGCAGTCATTTTTACTGTAGAAGAGGATCGGATTCAGAACAGTTGGTAACTGATGCAAGATCACAGGGACAGTCAAGAATAAAGACTGTTTGTTAGCACTATACATTTTGAGAGAAATGGAGCCTTATCTCAGAGGCCCGTAAAGGACCCATGACTCCTGAAACAGAGACCATGCTCACTAAGCTTCTGGTAAATTTTGTATCGAGAGCTTGTGTTTAAATTAGGAGCCAAATTCTTATCTCTTCCTGAGATATACTCTGTACATCTGGCAGAGAGAGAGAATGTGGAGTTTAGGTGGAGTTTATTTCATTTTTCTTGTTAAGAGAAGTGTCAGTCACATCTCAGGTTTCCTCTTTTGGGTTGGATTCACCACCTCTGTGCACTAAGCGCTGGTGATATTCTCACGTCTGACATGAATGTAAATTGGCTTGATAGCAGCCAACTGCGCTGGTATAAATGACTGCCTGAGATGCAGAAAAAGGGTGATTCAAATGTGCTGCATGTGCTTGGGGCAGACATGGCAGAGCTGCCTTCCTCTTGGTCTTGTCAGTAGGATCTCTCTGTCAGTCTATCTCACTGCCTTGCGCAGAGCTGCTCCACTCATGCCAGCCCCATGAGCAGAGTAGGCTCAGGGACATCAGTGAAGCAGACAAATGCATTTTTCTGCCCCACAAATGAAGAATGTTAATTATATTATTTTGTCCTCACACTGGGTCATAAAAAATCCATTTCACGGCAACAGCAAAGCTGCTCACTAAACTGTCATCTTCCATGACCAGCTTGAAGCCCTGAGGCTGAGCAAAAGCCCAGCTCAGCAGGGGCAGTCATGGATCTGCTGTATACATGTATCCAATAAGTGTCTGCCCCTCTTTTCCCTCCAATCTCCCTGCCCAGCCTGACACAGGATATACCATGCCACTGACCAGGAAAAAGGTGCGACAAGGCAGTGCTGCCCACCACTGGGGTTTCCTCTTTTCTCTCTGCCCTGTGCTTGGGCAGCCTCCTGCTAGGGTGGCTGCTGTCCCCACAGAGTGCAGAGGCAGTCACGGAGTGAGGGAAGGGGTAGATCACTCTGTACTGCCCTGGATGTGGAGCTTGCTTGGTCTCTCCACTTTGAACCTGTCAGAGCAAACGGGGCCATGTAGGAGCCACTTTGCCACGGCTGCTGAGCCAGCATAGATTTTTCTGTAGTTATCTACTTTGCTTCTTCCCAGAGCCAGCCCTGCCTATGAAAGACCTGGTGTTTATTTAGGTCCTTGTTGTCAAAATGTGAGCTATGGCGACTGATCATCCTCCTGAGACATCAGTGAGATTTTTGTAGTCTGTCCTCAGTGGGAATATATTCAGGTTCCAGATGTGAGAATGAAAAAGCAGCTGAGCTATGTGTCTACTGAAACCAAAAGCAGCATTTGGAAAGTTTCTGAGGCTCTATATTTCTTTTTTTCCTTCCCACATTTTTTGACCAAAGTAGGCTGTGTAAAAAAATTCTTCAGTAAACCATCTTTATCCTTGTTGCTGGAGCAAGAACTGACCGTGGACAGAGGCACTTGATGCCAATAATGAAAGTGCCTTGCAGAGAACTGTAAATATTGTTAAAGTTAGACTATAGTGTCTTAAACTCCGTATTATCTTTTCTCAATCCTATAAAAAAGTGATCTGTTTATATTCAGCGGAGAGACTTTGTTACAAACAATGGACATCTCATTTCAGGTCAGCACATTCTCCATGGGGAGACAGATGCAGATATATCACATACCTACAAGGCTAAGTAGCAGCCAGGTTACAGTTTCTTGTATATCAGCAGTGTCAAGCCAACCCTTGAGAATTTAGCTCTAGTGTATTAATAAAAATTGAGGAAACTTTTGTGCAGTAGCTGCTTTTCCTATGTCCAAAGTGCTCCATAAGTCAATTCCGTAAGCTAATGGGGTGGTAATGGATCAATAGCAACAGTGTGAGAAAATGTTGCTGTAGCACACAGAGACCATCAGATAAGCTAATTAATGCTCCATCAGTCATCTGGTACCATAGAAATAGTCATTATGAAAGAACACCAGTATGTGAACTCTTTGGAAAATAAACATGTGAACCTGGTGTTTTCTTCCACAAATGCTGGAATGTTCCCTAAAAGCATTTATGAAGTGGCCAGATGTATTGACCGAACATAATGCTAGAAAAAGCAGCTCTCCAGACATAATTGTTCTTCAGCCATAACCCTGAGAAACGCATAAAGTTAGTCTTTCATGTTTCCCATGTCCCTTTGGTGTCGATATGTCAAATGAAACACCATTACCGGAATTAACTAGAGAGGGATAGGTTTGCTTATCGCTTGGGAGCGTATAAATGGGACTATTCTGTCCCTCACTTTATGACCCACTGGCTAATCTACTAAACTAAAACCGGGAGTATGGAGAAGAACACAAGGGCTTAAGGATAAGAGTAACTTTTCTTGCCAGTAAATGTCATTATCTCATGTTGTTCTGAAGCAGCCTTAGACTTTGAAGCCCGGAAATGAGGGGCAGGATTCAAAGTCTCAATAAACTTATAAACTTCACCCTGAAACCCAAGAAAGCCAAATGCCTCCCTAACTAGGGTTAATGGAAAGCATATTATCACTGACAAGCACTGAATACTTTGCTAAGGGGACAGGAAAACTGTCATTACCCATGGAAAGCTTAGGAAGAATTCAAGAGTTAGCATATGTGAACAGTGAATTACACAGTCGTGTCAGTAAAAGTTTCTTTGACCCTTGAGCTTTTCTTTCTTTTGCCCTCAGATGGCTGCCAGTGGTTTGTAAAGTTTCTGGGCCCAGAGCTGTTTTAAGACACCCATTTTCAGCTGCCTTGGAAATGCTTCTGGCCTGGTACTGTCCCCTGTAGATGCAGCATTGACAGCAGCAGTGATGGTGTTTCTGTCATATGGTTTAGCCATCGGTGTCATAATATCTCTGCGCTTGGTTTGCCCAGTACGAAGACTCTCTTGTCTACCCCAGTAGCTTCAGCTCTAGGAGTGGTGCTTTTCATGTTCCTGTTGACAGTTTCTCCAGGCAGTGCCCGGCTGAGGCAGGATGCTGCTCCACAGCCAGGGTGGTTTCTGGTCAGCAGAGTCCAGACAAAGGAGAGAGCAAGTCCTCAGACCAAAGCCTGGGTTTCAGCACTGTGAGGAAACCTGAGAAATGTCTGAGCACCAGGGATATCCTTCTGCTTGAGAAGACACTCAAACCTTGCCGTAGCCCTCGTCCCTGAACTGAGAGTTTGGATAAGGCAGTGTGTTCACTCAGGGTGTCTTAAAGACTCGCCATTTTTTGGTGTCCCTCTCTTCCTCCATGGGCCACTCTCCCCCCTGGAAGCTGTTGCTACCTCAACGCATCTTGGGGAGATCTGCTGTTGCTGCAGGCAGTGAGGATGAAGTGTGAGAAGGCAGCAATGGCTGGAAGGTCTGGTCTCCTGCCCCTGCCTGCCAGAGGCAGCAGCAGCTTTGTGGCAGCTCCTTCATAGCCTCTGGAGCTGGCATTTCTCTCTTCAAGTGTCATTCATACTTGAATAGCTATCCTGTCTCCTTCAGGGATGGACCAGATGGAAGTGTCTTGTATGCCAGATTCAACTACAGGTGGCCAGTCCAACCACACTGGGTCAGATAAGACCTCTTACTACCTATACATCAGAAGTTCAAAGGATTTCTGGCCAAATCCCATGCTGCTTGGCCTGGCCTGAAGTCATGCAGAAGCTGCCTGCCCATTTCATTCCCTCCTGTGTGTCCTCTATAGCTGCCATCAGAGAGCTCCCTCCATCTGTGAGCTTTACCCTTCAGGGCTAATGATGCTTTTGTCATTTTCAGTCTTAGGTAATTCTCATTTGTGGCACTTTTCTAATTGCCTCAGACCTGCTCTTTTCTGCAGGACCCAGTAAGTGCCAGCTCCTCTTTTCTCTCCACACAGCAGTGAATGGAGCATGAGCATGTCACTGGTGTGAAATGCTGGTCATCAGTATACTCCTACAGAGTCTGGTTGCTGCAGTGGACACTATGGCACAAGGCACATTATCTCCCAAGAAACACCAGAGTTAATCACACAGTTAATGCCTACAAAAACATGGAGTCCAAAAAGATGCTGTGAACTAATTTAGGCTTACGCATGATGTAAAATTATGCTCACAAAATTAAAAATTACCAATCGATGTCAGTCTGCCTTGGGGTGTTCTCACTGCAGAAGAGCATGTATCTTATTGGTTTTATGCAAGTTATTTCCTGTTAAAAAAAATCCCTCTAGGGCATGACCTACTAAACCACATTCTCTCATGCAGTCTGAAGTATTATCTGTACAATAACAATCCTGTCATTGGAATGCAAGACACCACATTATTTTTAGCAGATTAATATCCAAAATCATTCAACCACAAGCCAAGGATCCCTTCTGAGAAAAATCATGAGCTTGATAATCCATTTATTACCTGCTAAAATGTTCTATTTGCCTTCCCTTTGCAAAATTTGTGTCCAGTACTCAAAGGGATTCAATTTCAGAAAATATATTTTCATAGTAATAAATCTCTGCATTGCGTCAAAGGGTGGGAGTTAGAAGGGGGTATGAGGCTGTATCCAGACAAAACTGTCTCTAGGACAGACAGACAAGCTTGATTACCTATTTGATCGTGGGGGAGTTGCAGCAAAAGCCATAACAAAATGAAGCCCTTGTTATAATTTGTTGCAAACTCATTTTGTCTGGATGCCTCAGTCAGTCCTTCCTGTACAGAGGGAGCTGTGTGGGTGCCCAGCTGGAAACACCTTCTGAAGGTCTGAGCAATTGCCCTCTCAGTGCATTTATGTGAGTGGGTGAGCAAAGGCAAGGAGACATCTTTATAAATACATATTTCTAAGATGAAAATATATAATAGTCTGTGCCAGCTGCCATGAGACCAGTGGTGGCAAAACTGTGAGCTAATCTATCTGGCTTCTTATGGTGATGCTTCCCTGACAAAGCATCCCTATGTCTTGCAGGCAAACAGAGACCTGGAAATGAGATTGTCTTGCAGGAAGAGCTGAGTGTAGCATCACCTTTTTTGTCCCTTCTGAGGGAAGAATGCTGGCTCATGCGTTTTCCAGAAGGATAGACTGGCTGCTCCAAACAGGGCAAAGCCATGTCCTAATGCTGCAGATCAGGCCAGATTTGTTTTGGAAACCTGCTTTTCCAGAGTGGTCTGGCTGACTTAGTAGTTATTTCCTATTCTTGGCAATTACTTGCTCTGACTGAATGTCCTTTTGAAAACTGTTGACAAGATCTACACACCACCCAGAAAAGCCTGGTCTGCACACAGCCTGATCTACACACACAAAGTATTCTTTGTCACAGTGTGCAAGTGGGTGCTGGACAAAAAAACTGGCTGTGAATATGAACAAGGAATAATTGTGGTCACCACCAATGCAGCTACCAGGCTGAAATTCACATTGCAGATCATCCACAGAGAGGCAAACTCCAAGCAAACCCTTGGATATCTTATTTGCAAAAAAATATCCTGACACCCTGTTATTTCAGACAGTGCAGACTTATTGAAGACTCCTGATTCTTGTCAGGAGAGGTTAATCTCTGGATTTGTTTTAGTCAAATGCTCTAGCACATGATGGCTGGTCTTCCCCTTGCATTAGGGAATATTCTTAGGCTGCCACTGTTATTGCTGCTCCTAGTCTGAATTAAAAATAACTCCTCATGCAAGGAAGAACAGACACAGCTGTACTGCGACTATATTCAGTGGCAATGCAGGAATCTCTGGGAGAAGAAGAGGTTTTGAAATGGAAGGCAGTTGCCTTCACAGGACTGTTCATTCCTTGTTTCTGTGGCAGGCTTTCTGCTTATTTCCACATATGAGACATTTCTTTGGGCTATTTTCCTTTTAGTGAATTATCTGCACAATATTAGCCATGAATAGAGATGATTTAAAAAGTGTCTCTTTAAAGTCAGAGTGAATTTCAGTGTCTCATCTGCCTCTTTATGCTTTTAGTTCAAGGATGTTTGTGAAATCCACTACAGGATGTTTGCCTTCTTGCATTTTGCCTATGAGTGCTAATGCTATACCTTCTCAGTATCCAATTAGTCAACAGGGAAGAGGAAAAAGATGAATGGAGCAAGGCAGTGGCTAATCAAGGTAATTTCCAGGAGTCTGGAGTACCAACAACGGCTCATTTTAGTGTGTTTCTGGGTTTCTTAGATTACTTTGTTTCTCAATTAGAGCCCAAGCACCGGATGAAGCAGGTTGCCGTCAGGAACCTTTGGGTGAATGATCACCGAACTATTCAGTAACACTTGACATAAAAAAAAAATCACTACTACAGAGCAAAACATCACCTCCAGTGGTAGCAAACCACCCAAAAAGGAGAAAAATTGTGAGTTGAGCGAGGAGGTTTTGCAAAGCGATTGTAATGGATTTCTTCAGGCCCTGACCAGTGCTGGCTCTGTAATTCTTTAGGGATCACCCTAGGATGCAGCCTACTTGCGCTTCCCTCTGTAGCATGGGAAGCAAAAAGGTGGTGCTGCGCAGCACAAGACTACTTCAAGATTGGCTTTTAGCTGTAAGGCTGCAATTCCTCAACATGTTCTGCCTCCCCAAAGCTGCCTGATCCCCTCCCACTTACATAGGACAACTTCTGTAGAAATATAGAAATACAGGAGAAAGAACATGAAATGGAGCCATTATTTCTCCTAGACTGTAGTGTTCACCTTTGCCCTCTAGTTTATTAGGTACTTATTTATAGCATGCTTCAAAATACAGTTTCTTTCACTTTCTAGAAATCAAAGCTGAATACAGGGGAGACTGAAGCCTTCTTTCATCTTGATGACTAGTTCAGTGTAGGAATGTTCGTCAACCAGAATAACACAGTCACAGCAGCTGAGATGAAGGATCAGTCCGTGGAGGATCATGCAAATTCAACTTGGCTCCTCTGCAGTGCAAGTAAGCTGAATTTTGCCACCCCAGAGGGAATTGGCCATTTCTTCCACAAAAAAAGGTGGAGAAGGTCTGAGGGCAGGACGGAAAGCTGTGGGAAGAGCCCAGGGAAGCTGAGCTTGTGGTCCCTGCAACATCTGAGGGTTATAGAGTGAGAGAGGAGTGATTACAACATGTGTTGGAACCACTTGTCCTGCAACAACTACCAAACTACCAACAACCACCAGCTCAGAGCGCCTTGCCCTCCCATTGCAGCAGCGAGAGCCGCAGGTAGCCTGGCTTCCCACAGCTCTCGCCTGGGCAAGGTGGCTCATGGGCTGTGACAGTCTTTCCTTCTCCCGTCCCTCCCCAGCAGTCCTGCACCCTGTCCAGCTGCCTCTTCACCTCTGCCTTGAAGCAGTCCCAAAATGGGGTGAAACAGGGGGGACCCACCTGCTGCCAGCCCAATGCCAGTGTTTATTTTCTGAAGAAAAACAGAATTACAGAATAAACATGACATAAGTTCTTGTAATACTTATGGTAGGTATAGCTTAATGCAGAAAAAATACATTAAAAACTCCCACTAATAATAAACCCTTTTAGTGCATAACAGGCTTTTATTCAGCACTGACAGTATAATCTCCTGTCCTACACAGAAAGCTTTGCACATGGTGCTTTGTTTCCAAGAGCTCCATCATTAATGTTATTCCTTCATCTATAAAGTAGACTCATGACTCTGCATAATCACTCTCCCTCCTCCATGCAACAGAATCAAGCCAGCCTTGCACATACCATTACTCCTGAAGGACACCTTCCTGAGCTGCATTTTAATTAGGGTGATGTGTTGTTTTGTCTCTAATGGTTCAGGCACATAAGTGGGTTTCTGAACCTTAGTAAGTTACTGCATGTCAGCCGAAGCAGGTGACTGCCAAGGTGCTCGCTCCTTCCCTGGTGTTTGCCAGGGAAAATATTTTTTCCCTTATTATCCTAGCCTGAAGCCTGTGCTGATGCATTTTACGTCACATTTGCAGTGAGAATCTCCAATCAATTACCAGTGGCTTGTTAAACTGCAGGTGAAATAATCTTGTCTCTTAGTGCAGAGTGCTGAGGCACAGCTGTGACATTGTCCATCATATCTTTCTTAGGACAGCTTGGTTAATGGGAAAGAGGAAAGGTTCATCTTCTCTGCCTTCTGGTTCTTAAAAATGCATGATAAATGAACCCCAGGTTAATTACATAGGCTTGCTGTCTGTAGGAGGAAAGATAGTTCTGTAAGTTAATGATGAATCTACAGACAGGTAATTTCATACATTTTTACTATAAAATAGCATTGGGATTTTCTGATATCAGTCTTTTTTTCAAGCGGAGTAGATACTACAATTTGGGATTGAAGCTTTCCTGTTTTACCTGGTGTCATTTAACCTTGCTTGAGCTTGTTTATTTATGCAGAAAATGGGAAAAGTAATGCTTGTCTTTCTCACAAGGCTGTAAGAAAACTTTTATTGAATAATGGCTGCGAAAAGCCCTGGGAACCTTGGCTAGAAGAAACAATATAAACTGTTATTGTGCTCACTTTAGTTGGCGATTTTTTTTAATGTCAGTCTACCAGAGTAGAACTTCTAGGATCATTTAGTCTTTCCAAGGAGTCACCGAGATATTTTACTGGTGACAGAAATACTGATTTGCTATCCAAAATAAAACTTTCTTTCTTCACATGCTCATTAACCCCACAGCCAAAAAAGATGCACATCTGTAAGTTAACTAGGTAAAAATAGACTACTTTTCTTGTATTTTTTTCCTAAGGAATTGATACAATGTAGAGTGGGCTATTGCATGAGATTGCAAAGCTTAAGGAGAAAAGTTGGAAGCGTTATAATTGGAAGTGTTGAATGTATTCCTCTGACAGTAAAGTAAAATAAAAAATATTTAAAGTTTCGTGTGCTGAAATTCTAGAAACACAGGTGATGTTCCTGTTCAGGTAGTGACTCACTACATGACTCACTGTTTGAAGCTGTGGTTGTCTCTTGGAACGGATGCTGGGTGCACATATTTTCATCTGCACTCTGTGGAGATGTGTCTGCACATGTGCTGGATGGGGGTGTGAAAGCTCACAGGCCTGGCAGCTCGGCGTAGGACATTTCTGCATGTGCTATTTTATACTGCAAAGATAAGGTCCAAACAACCCATCAGGATTGCAAGGTAGACCCACAATAAATGTAGATGCCTGATAGGCTTTACTGGTACAGAAGGGCAGTGTCTCCATCACTTTGTTCCAAATTTCCATCATAGGTAGACACCCAAAATACACCTCTTAAAAAATGCTGTCTAATCCTCAAGATTAGACAAGGTATTCATGTTCACAGATATTCATGTTTTCAACGTAAAATATTGTCCAGGTATTTGAAGTTTTTTTTCCTGGCATCTAGAAAAGTTCAGCAGCTATTTCACATTAAGCCACATAATGATTTAGAAAGTGGTGTTTCGCAGGCACAGACTAAGCCCAGTAGGCACTTATATTCTAATGACTAGATAGATCTTTCCCAAATACATGGCTAGAGAGTGTGCTGACAGTGCTACTTCTCTTTGTGCAGATATTCAAGGATTAGCATTCAAGAGGAAAGAATTTGCGTTCGGTCTCTTCTGCTGCTGAAGGGAGTTGGAAGCTGTAAGCCTGAACTCTCAGAAGAGCATCCAGGTCTGCTGTGTATACAGGAGTGCACGTTGTGCTGGAGATTGTGGATCATCATGATTTGATGATTCAGGCACCTGGAAGAAGGGGACTTGGCCTCTAGTTTGTGCTCTAACCCATACACAAAGCATTAATGAGAGCAGAGACTGTCTTGCTTTCCTGTAAAAGTCTGATAGCACCACAGGATTTAAACACAGGCTCTCTGTTGTCAGGTGGATGTTTTATCTGGCATCACTGCCAGAAGACCCAGGTTTCTCTCAGGTGACAGCAAGACTCGTCTAAGAGCAAGACCATTGGCTGATACTGTAGCCTGATGAATAATGATTTCTGTGCAAAACGGGTCTTATAGGTTATGTGATTTAAGGCTAATCTCTATTAATGTGAAGGAGCAAGGGAGCAATGTAAGGCAGAGGAGCCCAGTCACCTTATCAGTGCTAGCCGAGCACACCAACTTGCTGGGCTACCACAGGAGAGTGATCAGCCCCATGGCCTGGGAGGCTCTCCCTGGATCCCCTTACAGACTGAGGAGGCAGTTCTTGCCTCCAAGGGTATGGGATCCATTATGAAATGCTGGGAAGAGCATTTTGGGCATGTAAGAGACTTATTACAGGATGTTTAGGGGAGGAACCAAGACGAGTAAAGGGAGGCATCAAGGTCTTTTGAGAAGGAACGAGTGTGGAAAAGTAGAGGGGAAAGGGGATAAAATGTGTAAACAAGTTGTTGTGTCTGGCAGTGCCCTGTGCCTGATCCCCATAGTGGGTGTGTGTATTGGGGGTGTGTGCATGTGTGTGCAGGTCAGAGCATCAGCAGCTGGACTGGGGTGGCAGCCCAGGGCTGCCTATGTCTCAGTGCCAGCAGCAGGGGAGGCTGGGATTCAGGGGCAGCTACTGGTCATATATAGATTTATATATATAATTTTTTTTTCCACTAGTGGGCTTTTATCCTGATCAGCCAGAGAGGGAAACAAGATCAGGTCTTTTGTGCTGTGCTTGCTTAAGCGCCATGTTTTCTGTCTGTGCGACCAGCCATGTACACGTGTAGATATATCTATGTATATATGTGTGTATGTATGTGTGCCTATTAGGCATACATGCTCAGCCTTGCTGCTGGCTGAACCTGGAGCCCTGATGCTGTGGCAGCCTTGCCTCAACTGGGCTACTGGATCAGCAGTTTCCAACAGATAGAGTCCAAACCTCTGGAAGTGAGGACCCAGGAGGGAGCATAAATCCCTTCACAGAGAGGAATAATGAAAACACCAGAGTTCAGTCGTGACTCTAGAAGAAGGCTGTGAAGCCAGGACAGGTTGAAGCTTGTTAGTGATGCCCAGATTAAGGCATCTAAATTTCAGAAGGAAGAGAGTTTTTTAAGGATTGGCCTAGATGGCTACCCATTCACTGAGCTGATTCCTTCAGACCGTAGAGTACTCCCTGGCACTGAGACAATTGATTCAGCTTGGTGGAAGCTCTTACTGCTTGACTCACATAATAATGTGTAATATTATGATAAACTTTCTAAATGCTTCTTGTTATTATGAAAAGTTCAGACTTGTTTGGTTGTGCAAAAACAAAAGAGGAAGAGAGGGACACATCTGCTGCTTGTTTTTTTTGAGAGGGAAAACTGGATGGTACAGAAGTAGAAACTACTGTTTCTAAGGACTGTAAATAGCATTCCAACTGATACAAATGTCCAAATACAAAAATACAAGCAGATAAAAAAATGAGAAGAAAACTCAGTGTCAACAAAGAAAAGAAACAGATGCCTGTGTTTATTGGCTGCTGTCTTCTATGAAAGTCTGGTCCTAGAGAGCAAGCCTAATATATGAAAAATGAACAAACTTATGCTAATGTCCTGTCCCCAAAGAAATCACATGGAATTTTATTACTTCAGTGAAACAATGAATTCACCAAAAGTTTTGTTAAAATATGCAGGGAAACAAAATATACTGGATAGTAGCTTGGGCTGGCTGAAGACAGTGGGAAAAGTTCCAGCAAATTCTACCAAAGAATTTCTTAATGAACAGAACAAACCTTTGTTATAGAAAAGTACAAATAAAATACTATTGGGAGCAGCTGCTAGTCCTTAGCATGGCATTAATGGTATTGTGTTTGTTTCAGTAACAAAATGAAATACAGTTTTATGCACATGGGTCTCATGTATGGAGATTGGGAGTAGGGGTCCATGGAGAGGGAGAAATTTCCTGAACTTTCATTAGGTGACATCTGAGCAGACAACTACAGTCCTCCAAGATACACTGGTCAGACTTTGCCTGTGCGTGAGATATTTGTGGCTTGTAATAAAAATGGTAAGACTCAAATAAGCATTTACAGGAGGGTACATCTTTGAAGTTGAGAGTGGAATCCCAACTGTCTAGCAAAAGCTATGAGCAAGATTTAAGAATTATCGAATGAAAAGAGAAATAGAAACAGTAGCTCATAGGATCTGGAAAAATCTTTTTGTTTCATATCTGGTTTGTGTCTGTAGTGCTTTTTGGTTATTAATATAAACTTACTAATAGAACTTGCTTTGAATGTTTGTATAAAAGATTAATTATGGGAGAGAAAGGCTGACAGGGAAAAGCTTCCCCAAAGGATATCTTAAGATCCAAGATATTCATGATTGCACATATAATTTTCTTTCAATTCAGACAGTATTTTTGGCTTCGGTAATGTAATTTAACTAAAGATTGGTGCTGCAAGTCCAGTTCAAGAACTGCACAATGCACATTCCAAGTTGATTACATCCACTTGCATCTTTTCAAATTACACCTACTTTAGGTGATAAGATCTAGATACAATGGAAGGCAATATTTCCCTTCAGAGATTGCAATCACTGGTGATTTTGTCTATTCATGGGCAGTATCAGGCTCAGCAAGGTGTTGTTCTGAAACATGCTGAACACTTCAGACTGCCAAACAGCCTCAGCTCCTGCAGCAGCCAGCACTGTGGAGCTGGCAGGTGTTTGGCATGTTACGGGGCAAGTAGTGAAATTGCATTTTAGGACTTTTCCTTGTAATTACTTTGCCTCGTGGGAACTCTGAGTTTTCTTCTTTCTTTTTCCTCTTGCAGATGTTACAGTCATGTGGCAGCTGCGTGTAAACAGCTTGTTCTCATTTTATGAATGCTTCACTTCACACCAATAATGTGATACTTGCAATTATGCACATGGCTTTATGTGTCGTACATATTGTAGCTTTACTTACCATGAACTGAATGGAAACTTAAAGGACTTCTCTGTAATCCCCTCTGCAGGAAAGATACAAAAGAAAAAGAGCTGATTAATTCATCCTTTAAGGCTGGAAGGAAGTCTCATTTATCCAAAGTGCTGAGAATTACCTCCTTGGCACTCCACACTCCAAAACATACACTTCATAATTCAGAGAGACTAAAAGCTTCATAGACATTGTCATAGTCACAGCTCAGTGCAAGGTTTGCTGTAGTAGGTCTGTAATATTCAGCAGCGCCTTCCAGCATAAAGTCACTTTCTTACTTCAGTAATGCTAAATACTTTCCTATAATAAACATAAATAATTTTATATCGTTTCTGCTAGACAATGGGTAGGAGGTTTGAATTAAGTTAACATTTCAACCAAAAACTTTACTTCTCAATCAGGATTTTTTCCATAGATAGTAGTTTTCTTGGAGGGCATATGTTGAAATCCTTATCACTATATCTGGTCCTTTCTCTTCTGCTCATCTCTTCTGTCACCTCAGAAGCTTGTGACTGAGGTTTCTGAGGCTGCTCAGCAGCTGTGACCTGATGGGTCTGATTCTGCCCTTGGGAAAGGGTACTCTAGTTCAATTACACCACTGGAGCATCAATGTGATGTGTTCCTTCACATATACACTCACTGGGAATGAAGCCAAGATTTATAAAATATTTATAAAGGTGCTGCTTTTTAAATAAAGTAACTTTTTTTTCAAAGTAAGAAATCCTATGTTACAATTTTGTATCACTCCCCTCACCACAGTTGAGATGTTCTGGTGATCTTTGAGTCATGTCTTAGTCATCCCAGTTTGGGGGATGTGGGGATAGTGAGTTTTTAGAGAGACACGGAAGAGAGTTTTGTGTCATTCATGAGGGAGAAATTATTATTATCATCAACAACAGCTCCTAATGTTGCAGCACAATAATTTTATTACCTATAAATTACCTATAGTGAGTGAAAGTAGGAGCAGACGCTTAAAAGGGATCTTCAAAGCTTTGACCTTGAAATTGAAGGTCATAATTCACTGGCAGCAATCATAAAGGTCCCCAGACAGTCACAGTAGATTCAGAAAGGCCAGGAAGACCTGGCCAAAACACCTGCAGTGCAGCAGAAACTGCACAGCACTATTTCAAATAGTGCATTTAATAAACCAGAAGCATAAGAAACACACAGGAACCGAGCAGAAGAAACCAAGGCTATGAGAATTTCCATGAAGGAGTTTGTTAGGAAATCATATTATGTTTGGTTTTTTTTATCATGTAGAGGAACAAACATTCCTTGCATGATCTGGCTTAAAGGAATTTTTTTTCCTGGCCTGAAGTCTCCTGATGTTTAAACTGCAAGAATATTGCCCAGACACATCTATTACTTACAACTTTCACTGCACAATAGTTGATACTTAAAAAAATAATTGAAAACTGAGTATTGACAAATGTCTGCCATCACCCTTTATTTGCATTAGTCCCTAACTGTTTTGTGAAACCTTCCCCAAATATTTGTTGTTTCTTACTAAAAAAGTCAGCATGAATTGCATAGATCAAGTCAACAAAATTCTGGGGAATAATTTGCTAGAAATGAGCAAAAACTGAGTGAACTCCTGGCTTGGGAAAATTAAAAGAGGATAAAAAGGAGCCTCTATCTTAGTTTTTGCTTATATGAACTGTGCAAATATGGAGAGACCAGATAAAATGTTTCAAGGTCACATCATCTTCTCTGGTGACTGCATATGGATGGATTTGAGATAAAAAAACCTGAGCCTGGTTTCTGAACTGGATCCCCTCGCTGAGTCCTTGACAGCTGCCACACTGGAATAGATTTGAAAGATGCCATTTAGATCGTTGCTCAGCATTTTCTTTGCTTCTGTTTAAGCTCGAGCCCATCTCTGTTAACTCTATTAATCAATCTACTATGTTACTACATACCACAGTTATAAAACAAGCTTATAATCAAAGACTCCAAGGGTTGCACTTGAAAACTAGAGCCAGTTTTCAATAAGTGCAAGGATGATACATATCCTTTTAATATTGGAATTATTTATTTACTATATTGATGTTTGAGAAAATTAGAAATCGATATCCATCAGAAGTGCACATGTGACACGGTATAATAAATGGATGTTCAAAAATGCTTTGCTTTCAGTAAAAAATTCTTATGAATCTTAATGAAACATTGACATGATGAAGCCTAAGACATTCGGTTTAGTAACTGCAGTCTGTGACCAAGAATTGCTGGGACTGTGAGTGCCATCTAGTGATGCTTGGGTGGAATTGAAATGTAGCTGTTTTCACGGTATCACATACATGTTATTAATTATCCTATAACAAAAAACTCTTCTAGATTAGCAATACTATATTTTTTCATATAAATAACTCTTGAAAATATGTTGTTCGTGGATAATATCAGCAATAACATATATATTGCTCACATTTTCTTCTAGGCTGCAGCTTATTGAACATTAAAATATAGACACTTCAGATGTGAAAACAAGCAGTAATTACAATAGCATTTCTAAAAGACAGAAAAAAAATGGTGAATCCAATTTAAAGAAAATGCAAAAATCAATTAAAGTTACTGAACCTGCCAGGTTTGAGCTATCTAAAATGCAATCTAGTGATACATATGCTTGGTGATCTGATAAAGCAGGAGACAACAGCCACCTGTTGTGTATCCTGCGTTTCTGGCCCTGCATAGTTCTAGGTTCCTGACTTCCCCACCAACACCTTTTCTACCCTGTAGCACCTATGTACTTCTTTGTCTTGAATCTTGAAAAAGTTTGGTTTGTTAGAAAACTTAACTGAAGAAAAAGTCAGAGAAAGTTTTAAGGTCCAAACCATAGGTAAGGAATTCACCTTCCACATTTAACACTCTGAAATTACAACATTCGTTGGTGACATTCACATGCTGTGTTCAAGGCCTATCTTTAAAGCACATCATGGCTGGTTTTGCTGAATACTTCTCTCTCTCTCTCTCTGGATTTTATTGTGAACTGCTGAAAATTCTAACTTTTAGAATGGGAGAAAGAAGTTTGTTTCAACTATTTTTTTTTCAGGATGTGAAAGCTCTTTATTGACCAGTTCAGACTATAATGTTATAGTGTCTGAATTTAAGCAAAATAATTTCTGAAATATTAATAGTATTACAGTCTTCTCTTCAGGCCTTAGTTACATGTAAATAAACCTTCATTGACTGAGATTAAAACACATATCAAGTGTAAATTCCTGCATCAACAGTGCACATAGTCCAAAACCAGAGTGCAGCTGCACTCAAGTGGGTATAGTAAGCAAATGGAAAAACTGGTTTTTGGCAGACTGATAAAAAATGTAAAAGGTTGGTCTGTCTGGGAGGTGGGTGCAGGTTTGCACAGAACTGATGGAGCTCTTGTGACCAGCAGGTCCAGGGAGATGATTATCCCCCTGTATTTGGCACTGATGAGGCCGCACCTCGAGTACTGTGTTCAGTTCTGGGCCCCTCACTATAAGAAAGATGTTGAGATTCTGGAGCGTGTTCAGAGAAGAGCCACAAGGATGGTGAGGGGTCTGGAGAACAAGCCTTATGAGGAGTGGCTGAGGGAACTGGGGTTGTTTAGCCTGGAGAAGAGAAGACTGAGGGGAGACCTCATCACCACCTACAACTACCTAAAGGGAGGTTGTAGAAAGGTGGGTGCTGGTCTCTTCTCCCAGGTGATGGAGGATAGAACAAGGGGAAACGGCACCAAGCTGTGCCAAGGGAGGTTCAGGTTAGAGATAAGGAGGAAGTTCTTTACTGAGAGGGTTGTCAGAGGCTGGAACAGGCTGCCCAGGGAGGTGGTGGAGTCACCATCCCTGGATGTATTTAAAGAGCGGGTAGACGAGGTACTTAGGGATATGGTTTAGGGGGTAGACAGGAGCGGTTGGACGTGATGATCTTGGAGGTCTTTTCCAATTGAGCGATTCTGTGATTCTGTGATTCTGTGTGAATGTCTGGGAGCTGAGCCATGCTAACCTGCCTCCTCACCATCCTGCTTGAATATCTGACTTCTACAGGGCAGGAGAGGCATCTGATGGTGTCTGAAACCCTTTGTGTAGACACACGCTCTCTAAAATTTGCAAACTATAATTTGGGGTCTTGGGGGAAAAAAGAAGTTTGCACATCATGACTCCCTTTTTGCCTTTGGAGAGACTGCCTTTGATAGGGATTTGGTTTATGATCTAGAATAATTATTCATGTTGTAGACATAAATTTCATCCACAGCATTACATGCTGAGAGTAGCTGAGTATTAGATAAATTTGGTCTCAGACTCCCAAAGTATATAGAAGAAGCATTTCAGATCATTCGGGAAATCTCCCCTATGACAACGGGAGAAAAAAAAACAACCCTCACTGATGACTTTCTATTTCTAGCTTCCAAGACAACAGCCATGACTCAAAAGAGCCTTTTATCTCTTATGTGAGGGGATTGTATTCCTTCCTCTCAGATGTGGTCCTTCTCATTCCAACATGTGCTAAATTATTGCGATTCCCAGCTGATCTTGAAGACCAAGTGGAAATTGAAATATAATTTAGTGCCTGAATTGCACAGCCTCGAGGCAGTGCAGCCCAGCAGCAGCATCAACATCAGATCGCTCCAGTCCTATATTGGTGTCAGAGGGTCTGTCTTGACCTTTAAAATTAGCAAAACTCTAGGTCGAGCTTTCAGAAAGGCTGCCTCTACTTTCATGACCTTTGAAGAAAGCGCAATATCTCTGATTCAGCAAAAGAGTGGAGGAGGAGAACATTCCAGCTTCTTTCCTAAAAATGTGATCAGTAACAAGCTGAACCTGCAGTTATTACAGGTGATATCATCAGCTTCTGTCACAGCAAATGACACCAAAGAGGATCATGCTTACTGCCAAGTGCAACAGAACTGTTAACTTTTTTTGAGAAAGGATGCAGTGGGGTTTTTTTAGGGCTGTGGAAAAGGAGGGTATCTTTCATGGCCTTCTAACCTCCCTGCTGCTGCAAGCTCCCTCTGGGGAACTTCATCTCCTGATGCGGAGGAGGGTGTTGGGACTGCTTCTCCTCCAGCCTTCTGCGATAACGGAGGCTCTCCTCCCTCCTTATCCCACGGTGACCCAAGGTGCTCTGCCCATAGCTCATTCATGATAACTCCACTTCCCTTCTGGGCAGTGAAAGCTGCAGAAAAGAGCAGAATGGGGTATGCAAAACATGGCACGAGGCTAGTTACGGAGCTCGTGATACCATGGTAGCTTCACTGCCCAGGTTCCCTGGTGTTCTTCAGTGGTGGTGTAACATTGTGACACTACAGCAGCACCTCTGTGACTTGAGGCTGTGCCCTGTGCAGTGTGACACGGGTATCAGCTCTATACAAGTACGTCACACTGGTCAGGAATGGAAATGTGGCTTGTTTTTCTCTCACATCCGATTGCCTCTGAGGAGAATGGGAACAGGCACTGAGGGCAGCCTCATTTCATCTGCAGTACTCCTGAACACCCAGAAGCACCTGAGACAAGTGCCTGAAATGAGGTTGTTAAATAGAGGTGGTTGCTGAGAATGCATGTGCAGTGGTGGGGCGTAGTTGTCCTTTCATCTGCATGACTTGGTACTAGAACTGGTTTACACATCAATGTTTCATCAGAATTAACATCTGGTGAAACTCAGAAATTTATCAAATCCAGTTAAGCTTTCTAATTAACTTTCAATCTGTCACAGCCAATCACAGCTACCAAGATAAGCCTCCTATCACTTGCATGATGTATATCTTTTTCAATGGTTCATGAAGAAGTCAGCATTTCAGAAGTGATTTGAGAAGACAACTCATTAAACTCAACCATATTGAGTTGGATTGCTTTCCGAAATGACTGGCATGTCAACTAAGCAAACCTTTTATGAGTGTGTTGTTTGAGATTAATTAAGTTTCATTAGTCTGCTTCTTGCTTGTTTTCTGAAATCCATGGTAAACTTCTATGACATTCACATTTAGGAGATGACACTGGCTCTGTTGGACCAAACTAAAGCTTCCTATAAACCCAGTATCCTGTTAATGGTACTGGCCAGAAGTGGATGCTTAGGAAATTCTGTAAGAGCAGGAGGAGCTATGTAATATATTCCCCAAGCACTCTGATCTCTACGGGACTCAAATACTGTCTAAGCTATATTCACTATGTCCTTTTTAACACAGATTGTTTGTTCTCTGTAAACCTATCAAACTTTCCCTTGAACCAGTAGAAACATTTAGCATCCACACCCTTAAGCAAGGAGGTTTACAGCTTAACTGCATGATGTGAGAAAAAAACCATCTCCTTTTGTTTGTTTTGAGCTTGCTTCTTCACAGTGTCCTTGATATCACCCAGCTGATCTACCGGAAAAGAGAGTGAACAACCCATCCTTAGTTCTCTTCTCGTGCCATTCATCTCTGAACAGACCCATGACTCACTGTGATCATAACTTGTATTCTCTATTTCCATCACCTCCAGGTCTTGTCTGCATTGACTCCTTGCCCTTTGCAGCAGTCTTCCAATGTCTACTTGATGCAAAACGTTTCATATCCTGGCAGTGTCTCTCTCAGTCTCAGAAACCTGTCTGGTGCCTCTTTGCTCCTTTGCCTAACATGGATTTCTCACTGATGGACCTTCTTTGTCTTCAGGGAATGGAAAGATCCTGCTGCCATCATATTGCATCTATCAGTCTACTACTGCCCAAGCCACGTTTTTCCTCTTAAGGGTTAGCATCTGTTACACACGATACACACCAACAATACAGACTGAAATACTGGTTTTCTGTATTCACAAGGTCTACTAGTAAATCATGAGGCCCTTTCCAGACCACAATGTCTAAAGTCAAGAGAAACAGATACAATATAAGGACAGAAATGGTTGTTCTGATTAGAGCAAATTGTTTCAATGATGTGAAGTTCAGGATAACGTAATAAAATTTTCTTGAGAAAGAAAAACCCTCTATGCTAGTGGAAAAAAAATGCCCTTTTTCCTTCACAGCAGGAAATCTAGCAGGCAGATCACCTAATGGGATATTCATCTAAAACTCTCAGTAGTTAAATAATAAAAAACTTTCTTTTTGACAGCACCGAATGTGGCTGCCATTTCTGTATGTAAAATTTAATGCAACACAGGACTCTTGCCGGTGTTCTGGTGTTCTGGAGGTAAGTAAGGTGCTCTGACAAATCTCGCCAACAATCAGAGCAGAAATCAGGCAACCACTAGTACTGTGTTTCAGCCAGACCTATGTCTCCTGCATTTGATTTAATAAGTTTTTGCCTGGCAAGGTGCCTGCTGTGCAGTGATTCACATCATATTTTAATAAAGAATAACTCAAGATAGAAAATTGAATATTGGGTGGTAATGCAATGTAGGGAGTTTTGATGACCTGCTAATACAGTGAATTCAACTTAAGTGGTTTGTAAATGACAACAAACCACTCATATTAAATTACAGTAGAGCATATGTTTTCAATCATGCACTCTTTACTGTAATTTATAGCAAGAAAAGAAAATCCAAAACACAAATAGTGCAGTAAGATATGGATTCCTTTGCACAAGGACAAACCAGGTAGTTTGGGATGATAATAACAGAGAAACCTACCTCTGGCTTGTTAAAATGAAAATTACCACATTAGCACCTTGATCTGTTTTGCCTGGAGCTGCTCCAACTGATAGATCTGCAACGTGAGCTGCAGAATTAACCTGCGCCACAGCTGAAGAGAGGTTTCATCATGTTTGACAGGAGCAGGGAGAGGGGGAAAGAAGTTGTGTCCTAGCAGCAGCTGTGTTTTGGTATCTGATGGAGAAGTAGGATTATATTTGATAGAGTGAAAGAAGGATTACAGTGCATTTGACAGTAGAGGGGGCTCGCAGGAAAATTGTTTGCCATGGATTATGGGGACATAATCTTTTAAAGTCCCCAGTAAATATTGTTTTTGGAAGAAAGATAAATGAAGTGCATATTAATCTTTATGGGGAGGGGGACTGTGTATGTAAGTTTCCATAACAACCTAATATGATTTTGATTTGCCTATCAAAAGGATGGTTCCATTTCACCATGTTTGTTACTGATACAGCATGGTACATGTATAAATTTCACAGCTGTAAATAACAGACATGGAAACAATCAAGAATACTAAATCTCTTTATCAAATGCATTACTGATATAGACTTCCTACCAAGAAGCCATGTTTTGAAATCAGCCTGTAATGCCTGTCAAGAAAAAAAAACACATGCTGAGCCTTTTTTTCCTTTATTTTCAATTTGAGCCTTGCAATCATCAGATCAAGTAAAATCTTGATGAATATGTGAATAATCTGGTAGTGTTTCATATTTCCTAGTCTTTAAAGAAAAAATGAGCAGAAGTACATTTAAATAACCGGTATTGTTACTCTCCTTCACTTCTGGGAACTCATTTATCCTCTAAAGCTTGTGTGAACAAGTTTTTATTGTGAGAATACAGAGTATTAGATATCAAATCCAGTATAAGAAGGTGCAAATCCCATTGAAAAATCCTACAATTTATCTCTTGCCTCTGCTTACTCAAGTTCTCTTCCTTAAGCATCCGCTGACAGGGAGCTCTGGCAGCCCTGATGTACAGATCTGAGTGCATTCCATATTGCTGGGTGCCCCTTGGGTCTCACATCTGGACAGCAAAACTTGGCTTACCTTCAGTTATTTGATCCCGGTGAAGATGGAAAGTAGTATACATATTAAGATGGTAAAAGCATATCTAAAGGCAGGCCAAAAGCTCAGGGCTCAGGTTGTTTTGTCTCTCTGATAATAAAGGCAATTAACCTAATTTTTGTGAGTGCAATCCATGGGACTAGGATTTTTTTGTGGGTCCTGGTGGACAGCAGGATGACCATGAGTCAGCACTGTGCCCTTGAAGCCAAGAAGGCCAATGGCATTCTGGGGTGTATCAGAAGTGGGGTGGTTAGTAGGTCGAGAGAGGTTCTCCTTCCCCTCTACTCTGCCCTGGTGAGATCGCATCTGGAATATTGTGTCCAGTTCTGGGCCCCTCAGTTCAAGAAGGACAGGGAATTGCTTGAAAGAGTCCAGCACAGAGCCACAAAGATGATTGAGGGAGTGGAGCATCTCCCTTATAAGGAGTGTGTGAGGGAGCTGGGTCTCTTTAGCTTGGAGAAGAGGAGACTGACGGGTGACCTCATTAATGTTTACAAATTTGTAAAGGGCGAGTGTCAGGAAGAAGGAGCCAGGCTCTTCTCTCTGATATCAATGACAGGACAAGGGGAAATGGGAGCAAGCTGAAGCATAGGCAGTTCCATGTGAACATACGGAAAAACTTTTTTACTGTAAAGGTGACAGAGCACTGGACCAGGCTGCCCAGAGAGGTTGTGGAGTCTCCTTCTCCGGAAACATTCAAAACCCACCTGGACGTGTTCCTGTGTGACCTAGTCTAGGTGATCCTGCTCTAGCAGTGGGGTTGGACTGGATGATCTTTCAAGGTCCTTTCCAACTCCTAATATTCTGTGATTCTATGATTCTGTGATTCTGTGATTTTGCTCTTGAATTATCTATTATTATGTAAGTATACAGAAGAGGATTGTAGGAGAAGAGTTTTGAGGCTTAACTAGGAACTTTAGAACAAATAAATAAATAGAGAACAAAGCACTCAGTAAAACCATGGCACCTACTGCAGGAATTTAATTAATGCCTCCCAGGCACAATCTACTTACCTGTACTTTGGTACTCAGAAAATACAGAAATCACATCTGTTACCCGATAGCCTGGCTTCCTTCTTTTCCTTTTCAGCAGAAAACAAATCCTTCTCATGAGTATCAGAACAAATAGGAATGAACAGGTAATGACAGAGTCACAATGTCCTGTGCAAGGACCCACTTCAGACTGTCCATGCCTGAGCTGTGGCACTTCCTACTGCTGAAGCACAACATTTTTTATGGTGATCAAAAAACATCCTATGTGGAATTGTGCAGGACCATCCAAATCCTTAGAGACCAGACTGGGTGAAGGGTTGGGTAATTCCTTTGAGAAAGATGCACCATATTGTTATGCTCTGTCCAGGGATTTAATTCACTGACAAAAGTTGAGGACAAGTCTTTGAGCGTCAGACCTCACTTCTGAGGCCGAAGCTCTAAGCAAATGCTGCTCTCCCCTGACTCTTGCTCATTGCTGCTGAAACCAATGGCAAACTTCATGCTGACTTTTAGAAGAAAGGGGTTAGGATTACCTCATTTTGCAGACCACGGATGTATTTGATGTTAGTTTTGAGGAGTGAATGTCATTAGGAAAAGCAGCTGAAAAGCGTATGAGGCTGATTGACAATGCTAGTATTTAAATTTTACTCTGAAATATTTAATTTGCCATCTTCCAATGTATTTCTGCACCTAATTAATCTACAAAACATCTTCTATGGTTATCCAAAATTTATATTGAAAAAAATGCTGATACACACAATCAAGGCAACTTTTTACTTTTCAGGCAATTTTTACTGCAGTAGCTAGACCATGACTAAAAATCACTGGCAGTGTTAAGTGAATTCCACTTAAACAATCACAACATAAGTGACACTGATTGTCACAGTGTTTTATATGGCAGCATGAGTATGACTAAAATTAATGTGTGAAACAGAGCATTGATTCATTTTTCCCCTGGCAAAAAATGTCTTTATGCTATTGCATAAGAGGTTGGGGTGCTCTGCATTTTGAGCAAATGTGATCTTCAGAGCTCAAAAAATCCTGTTTAATAAAATACAGTATGTAGACTCAGAAACCCTCTCTCTGTTCATTGGCCAAATTGAATTTCTGGCATGTAAAGAACCTCCTGCATACTCAATTGGAACTAACTGTTCCTGTGTACCTGGAAAAATTATGGGCCTTGGTGTAGAAATAATAGAAATAATTTTTAAGGAGAAATGAATCTGAAATTATAATTTATTAATGTAGGATAAAATTCTAGTAGTACATCATTCTAGTATGGTGATATCAAGTCACTAATACAGCAAAATATTCAGAGAATTATAATATCTAAACTATACTATAGTTTTATAACTGAATAATGTATAACAACTTTTCTTCAGAAAGTGAGTGAAAGTATGAAGACTGTCTGAAATTAGCTCAAAGATTAGTGATTAACCTTAGACAACAGATGCAATGGAGATTGTTTGCTCTATGTCACCCAAAGCACATCTGATCATACAGGCATCTTTCATAACAGTACACTGTTCAGTTAATTTAAAATTTGGAAAAACACCAAGGTATATTTCTTATATACAGTACTACATACAGTACTCAATTACCATTGGCAGCCCAAAGTCTAAGAATATTTATTCTAACGAACAAAAAATGTTTTGCAGCTCATTTTGTGCAGTGCATCAGGTGGTAGGTAAAATACTGAACTAAATTATAGCAAAATACAAAAGCCATGTGTTTCTGTGTAAGCGCACACATGGAATTCCTCTTGGCTCATAGAAGAGCTGAGCTGTTCTGCTCTTAGGAACAAATTTTTCTGCTTTACTTTAGTCTTCTAGAACTTAGAAGACTGAGCAAAGTGCAAAATGTTTCTTTCTCAGCCAATGGAGAGAAACAGGCACCTTCATAAAGCAACTTTTCCTGAAATGGGCAGATGACTCTTATTCTATGTGCTAGAAAATTTATTGGTTTTGGAAAAATGTAATAGATTGGGGATCTGCTGTGGTCAGATATAAAGAGCTAACTGACAACATAGAGGCTTCCTGGGCTGAAATTTCTCCAATCCATGTTTTATCTAGTGTGTCACAGACTTAGCACCAAATTTAAAAAAACAATGCTGTTATTTTACAAATTAAATATAAAAGTAAGCCAAAATGCAGTTTCCTGCAAATGCTGTTGGATGCCATGGAATACTAGATTTGTTTTCCACAGCAGGTAAGGACTAGATCCAGGAATCACAGTACTGGTGGAAGAAACTTTTCATTTTCCTTAGCAAGCCTTTAAACATTAAACTACGACATGAATTAATTCTTATAGTGGACAAACCACCTCACAAACTATTTCAAAAGCAGGAGAAAGAGTTCAATATGTAAGGCAAGAATTTAACAACCTTGGTACAAGTATTTTCCCAAAAGTAAAAGAGGAAAAAGAGCAGAAATATCTTAAAGACATACATGTAGATGTGGACTGGAAGATTGCCTATAGAAATTAATTTCTCTAGGCACTAAATAAGTGCAGTATTTGGTTAGCAGACTAGATGAGGGGCTAAAGTGTCTGCATGGTGTAAGTACACCTCACAGCTTCAGATTAGTCTGCAATGAAGTTTTTAGTGACATTTATTTTCTTGAAGAAGGTAATATTTCTGGTAGTTCTGTTGAGCTATGAAATGCACTTTTATACTTAGTCTAGAAACATCATTATCTTGGTTTGTGAACCTGTCATGGTCACATCAAGACCATACAAGCACCTGCCATCACCAAGGCCCTGCTGTTTCAGCGACACATATCCACTTTGCCTGAAATGCTGTCATATGCCCTCTCCTGAGTTTTGATACAAAAAAAATTGCAGTCAGTCCACCAGTGTTGAGTAGCTCAGTAGCTTGGTGTTGAGGGATACATGCTGTGAGCACACAGCACAGCACCATGAACACCATGATGTCAGTCAGGATCCTGAAGTGATAGGAAAGGTCAGATTTGCCAGCTTCAGCATGGTGGGAGAAAGCCTGCCTGCTACAATGTCACCTTGAAATAGCAGCTTCAGCAGCATTTGGTTGCAAAAATGACCACGGTTTGGTTCAGCAGCAG
>NW_010179000.1:55787-56430 GCF_000695765.1 Mesitornis unicolor
CTGCCTTTGTTAGCAACAGAAACTCGAAAGAGAGGGGTTTGATCTCTGTGGGGAGGCCTGGTTTAGTGTTTCTCTTCTGATGAGCTGTAACGCATCACCAGGTCAGGGGACAAGGGGACAGCTCAGGGTTTTGGCCACCCCACTGTCACCACAAGGGCAGGAGCCAGCAAAGCAGTCAGAGAGGGCCCTGTCAGAGGTCTGCAGCAGCGGGGCTACCTCAACCCTTTGTTTTAGCACAACAGGCCCTCTTGTGAAAGAAGTCAAGCAGCGAGGCTATTTCACAGGTCTTTGACTTCACGCTGTATTTACGGCTGAGCACAGGCTCCCAAGCAGCCGGCTAAATGGAAATGCTCACAGAAAATGACACCAAAAGATATGCCTAAAGCAGTGGGGGCTGAAATGAAAGGTACATTAAAACATAAAGGTTGTAAAGAGAAACAAACTCAGGCATTTAAAGGCAGAAAAATCATAAGAGTAAGTGAAATGAACCCACTGGATTATACTTGTGCATTGAGCTCTAGGCGAAAGCAAGATTAACTTTATTGAGGTCAATAAATAAACCTCCCCTTCAGAAACAAATTACTTAATTTAGATCTGTGGTGAGACAGAGCCATCTGCAGTGCCCACCCATCGCCAGAGCGGT
>NW_010179000.1:56461-63754 GCF_000695765.1 Mesitornis unicolor
TATAAATAACTCCCACCATTGCTATAAAACAGAAGAAGATTAAATCTCTCTTTTAGCTCCCTTGCAGAGACAAAATACGAGGTTTTTATTGCATTTGAGCAGTGTAAGTGGCTGTGTAATGCTAGGTGAATGATGGCCATCACAAAAACCTTCCCAGGGCACAATGTGACACACTTATCTTTCCATTTGGAGCTGATGTTTCCAGATCAGGTATTAAAGAGAAAACCTTCCCATAAAAAAAATAATTATAGGAGTTAAAGTGCAACTGAAAACCAAATCATTGGTTAAGTTGAAATCTTGGTTGCCAAAACTGTTTGGGACACATAAAATAACTGCTTTAAAGACTCTTTATGTCCCTTCATTTTCTTGAACACATATTTTGATTATATAGGTCCCCTATCAAATGTCAATGAAGAGCACAGTGCAAATAAGTTCCAGCCAATTCAGCCTTATTTTTTTCATCACTTTGCTAGTAACTTCAATCCATGCAATACCAGAATAGGTTCTGCTTCTTTCCTAATGATTTTCTCTGTCTTTAATTGAAATCTTACTATGAATGGCAAAGGGAAATAGCCAGAATGCAGTATTTTATACTGAGCTGACATCCATGAGGATTAGAAACAGAGAAAGAAAGATGGAGAAAATACCAATGACCAGATGAAACTGCGCATACACTGGTATTTGCCACTGTTCACACAGCCCTCTGATAGGGATTATATGACAATTTCAATGTCAACTTTGGGAAAAATGTTAAAGAAAATTTTGGAGCCATTCTTTTTTTCGGAGAAAACCCAACTTTGTCATTAACTTTGATAGCTGTGAGTAAAGGTAATGGAAACAGGGAAGCACCTTATTAATTTATTCTTGGAGGGTCTCTCCAAATATTCTTTTTATCCTTACGTGTTGCCTTGTGTGCTACCTGAAGTGCTGCAAGTCATTGACAGAATCAGCTGAACCTACCCTGGAAGGAGTTTCCTAGAGATTTGCAACAGTAAATCTTCAAAGACCACATCAGACATGATTGTAAAGGCTTTGCTGATGGAAATACTTGAAGACATCTCTCCAGCAGCTACTCATTATGATCTATTAACTGAAATGTAGTGCACTTTGGTGTAGTAGAGTAAATGCAGAGAAACAGCATTTTAAACTCGGCATCATAGTTTCCTACCTCCAAATAAGCTGCATTTTTATTTATGAACAATTCATTTTTATTGTGAGTAAAATCCATAAATCTGAAGATACCTCACACATGCTCGGGGAAGGTCTGAAGGTTTAAGCTAAGTTCACTGATTTTATTGCTGATGCAGATGGAGTACCATTTGTCTGCCTCTACTGGGTAATTTATGGCAAGAAAAGCCACCTCCACAGGGAAAAGGGGTATGGAAACAAGCAGGTGTATTTGAGGGAGCAAGTGATAATAATAGCTATACCCTAAAGGAATATGTGCTCATTTTAGACAAGACAAATTTAGACAAAGCCCTGACACCTCAGACACCTGGTGAGATATAAGTTTCCCAGCAGCATGTATATTCATCCTGTTTCCTCTTCTTTCCTGTTGAGTTCAGAGGAAAATCTTTCTTAGCTAAGCTTGTAACGAAATAAATGTAGGAGCAGAAGATATGAGGTTGGCAAGACAGTGACTTTTCTAAACATTCTTTTTTTTAATGTAGTGTTTTGCTTGAGAAATCAGACAAGACAGAAAAGCTTTCTAAGGGAAGGAAGAAACGCAGGTGTCAACACCTGGTTGACCCAACATTAAGCAGACGGTGCCCATGGTAGAAGTTGTGATGTTTCTTCCACCTGCATAGAAGGGGCAGAGGCTGCTGCCTCTCTCCAGTGAAGGCAAGCAGCGTGACACAGAGAACTTCCAAGGACTGGGCTTTTTCCTCAAAAACAGGGTGACCTTACCTCTCCTGCTCAGCAGCAGCACCTAATGGCCTGTGCTGTCCTCTGGGTAAAGTAGCTCAAATGCACAGCTCAAAACAGTTCCCAGGAGCATATTAGTGACTGTGTGGCATGGCCACTCATATGTCACTGCAGGTGGCCCTGCCCTTACCCTCTTTTCTTTACCAGTGCAGATGTAGCCTGCAAGACCAAAAAGGGCCAGAGACATAGTGAGCTTTTTAATCTACTGATGGTCTGGCATTTTCTTGTTAAGTGGAAATATAACTCAAAACTTTTTCATATAAAAATGTGTATAGGACTTTTATTTCTTTTGTCTTTACAGCAGGATTGAAGGAGCTATAATGAGGAATTTGAAGCAGATCACAATAGGAAATAGGCATGAAAAAACAAAGAAAAGGCATGTAATAAAAGCAGATAAGACCTCAGGCCTTCGCTTCTCTTAAATATTTATATATTCCTTTTCACACCCACCTCTGACAATACATTCTCTCTTTTCATTCCCTTCAATGTCCCTTTTTTCTTTCTTCTTTCTCCCATTCTCATCATTAAAAATGTTTTCATTTATTTTTTAATCTCCTGCCTATTGCCCACTGGCTATTCAACCTATGGTTTCTCTCTCTGTTAAAGAATATTTCTGGCAGTTATATGCTATGAGTAATTGATGGAAAAAATTTCTATTCAAGAATAACAATTTAGCAGAATAGGGGACCAAGAATTTATATTTTTCCAAGTTTTTGCCATGAAGCACTGAGATATACTATCAGGCAGGCTAAAGGCAGTACACTTTAAACTGCTTAAAAACCACCAGCAACCTGATGAAGGATAAATAGCACAAGAAAATACAGTAGAATATCTATGTACATTTTGATTTTAAAAGTTTCAACTCAGAGCTTCTCAATTTTTACCATTATCTGACTAAAATGAGATTTCCAACAAACTCCTCATCCCTGAGTCCTGTTTCAACTATGTATTACTTTGCTGTTAATTCTGTCTTCCTTCCAAGAATTATCCCTGAAGAACTGATTTCATCTCATATATTTTCTGTTGTAGGTCTGAAATACAAATTTCAGCTGACCTCCACAAGTTGTGCCCCAGGTGGCTACTTCAGTACTCATGTACATCTCTCAAGATTTATTCAGACTTGAGCAAGGAATTGCTCCCTCACAGAATGAATCCCAGACTCACAGTGTGACAGAGCTTCTGGAAGGTACTGGAAGATGTGATTGAGGAATCCTATTTTGTGCTTCTTTATGTAAGCAGTAAACAAGCTCTGACTGGAAACAGCATGATTGATGCTGTGTAAATTCTAAAAAACATTTATGGGAGGCTGGAGGAGTTAACCCAAATTATTTAATTAACCTGATTTTTTGCATGTCTCTGTGAAGGGTTGATTCGGGACAAGCAGAAGGAACAGAGAACATAGGGAGGTAGAAAGGGGAATAAGTGTTTCACGGGAAGAGGTAAATCAAACCTCATCCTGCTAACACCTTTGATTCCTTTATCCAGACTTCAGGCTATGGACACAAACTAGTATAAGGCCCCAAATACCCACTTATAACCTATCTCAAGTTGTGCCCAGCTGTACCCCACTGAACCATGAATTTTCACTGTTTTCAGATAGTCATGTCTTTACATCACAGCAAAACATCAGAAAGATTGGAATAGCTCACGGCAAGTGACAAGGCGCTCAGGAAGGATGCTGACGATCTGGGGACTTTGTGGTCAAATTTATTGCTGTTGAAAATAAATATTACAAATTGGATGACCTGGGCTTCTGTCATTTTGTGTGCTTAGAACAGTCAGTGTTGGATAGAAAAGTTCCTCGGTGATGGAGAATAAGCAAAACGTTGTGTCTTGAAAGCACTACAAGTAAAATGCACAGTAACATTCATAATGGTGTTGAGACTTTAGGAAAAATCATAAGCTTGAATTTGACAGAACTATTCAGCAACATTACAAGAATCCTCTGTAATAACTGATTTGATGAATTTATATCAACCTATTTTGCTTGTCTAAAATTCACTTTGATCACTACCCACATGGCAATAAAAAGCACTGAAAATAATAAATCTTTTATTCAGCAAATAAATCTATTTAAAATGGTGTTAAAGTGAGAATTGTTTCCTATAGAAAATTTAACGGAGAAATGCACTAAGTCCGTGGTATCCAGATTGCAGTCCTGAGGAACTAGCAACCATTCTTTGGCCCCAAGTGATGGTGTGCTCCTTGAATTCATATAACTAAATGGTGGTACGCTTTCCTTCCATAGCCAAGGTGGTCTCATCCACACTTCCCTTCCAGAACAGTCCCTGGCCTGTGTTAGTACTATGCACAGCATCTGAAATAAATTTCTTTTTTTTTTTTTCAGGAACACTGAGTAATTAAACAGTGTAGATGACTGTGAACAGACCTGTTTGGTTTAATGTATGTGGACTCCTCCATTTCCTTCAGAAATTCATTCCTTGAGCCACCTGGGTCTGAGTCTTGACCAAATCTTTAATATTAATATTAAAAGTATTAAATTCAATATAAATATTAAAAATACATGATAAGATTTTATACTGAGGGCTTTTCTCCTTTACATTAATAGTTCATTTTGTCTCATTTAGGGCTGTTAAGTTGAAAACAGTTTCTGATCAGTCTTTTTATGGTGATAACAAGTAAGCCTTTTTTAGTGCTGCTTTAAGTGATTTCCATCCTCCTTTCCTCCCTGCAGCTTGTTCTTGTACCATCAGCTAGAACAGGGCCATTTTATTCGGCACAGCCGAGAGGGTAGAGATTTCTGGAAATGAAGCAGTGCAGAACAAGGGAGGGGAAATCCTATCAGTGACTGTCAGGTCCCTGAGATGTGCAGCTCAATGTCAGATCAACTGCCTGCCTGGCTGCCTTTTAATCTCTGGTGTGGGAGTGGTCAATAGGAAAAAAAAGGTTTTTAATCTTTTTTCATTCCATATCACTTTGCAGCTGAGGTCTGTGGGAAAAATTAATAGTCACATTTTCACTCACAAATGGAATTGTTGCTGCAGCTTTGGCTTATACAGACACCAGTTTTGATACCATGTTGGTAAAACTCTTGCTTGGAGAAAGATCAGGGTTGGCATCCTGCCTGGATCACACCATCGTCAGCAGAAAGGCTTCCATTCACACCAGCTGCACTAAAGCTCACCACAGAATCCTTAAAAAGTCATGGTCTGAAAGTTATTATATACCTCTTTTTTTGAATAACTTATCTGTACTCAGATTTTACTCAGCCCTCAGGGCAAAAAAGTATATAGGAGGTAAGTGGGACTTTAAGGCTCCAGGGCTGTGATTTTGTATCACTAAAATGCCAATAAAAATGTCATTCTTGAGCAAAAGCATCTAAGTAATCTTGCTTCTCAGGAAATTGGGACAGCCAAGAGTGTTACTTTAATTGAGGGTAAAGGTTAGAATTTCTATACAGCAAATGCATTGTAGTTTCTGGTAATATTTGAATGTCAGCAACAGTATTGCACTAAAGTAATTCAAAGATTAATAATTTCACTTTCCAGCTCTACTACCTTAGCTCCATGTACAAATGATACGACATTTATCAGGGTCTTAAGGAGAAGTTCATTCAAAAGGTGTAGTCCATGGTGACAACATGCTCCTATTTTCATGCATGTGACACTTCAGATGTTTTTAAGATATTATTCTCTTAGTTTAAAGAATTACTTCCAGCTGGACTATCCAGCACATCCCTGTGTGCCCCAGTACCACACAAAATACCATAGATAAAAAATGTGGAGTGGGATTAGTTATGCCTATACTTTATGCCAGGACAGGTGCCCTCAGCCCACCCCTCAGGAGCTTGTGCTGCCCCAGGTGAGACCTTTCTAGCCTTTGCGCCGCTTCTGACTTGCCTGCAACTTCTACACCCTATTACTTTACTGTGCAGTTGCATTTGAGGTTGCACTCATCACTACAGCTTAGTGCTCACCACAATCTCTCTGTGCCGTTGTAACATGCTAGGACTTCTGATATTGAGGTAATTATAAGGAAAAAAAGGCTTTTTTAGTTTGAGAGGAAAAACATTGTATTTCCATTAAAAAAATGTTTTTAAAACAATTGTTTTTTATTAGCAGAAGAAGGAAGGAATGGAGCCAAAATTAATTTTTAACCTTTTCTATTAAACTGTATAATGAAACAAGAAACTTTTTCGATCCACTGAATGTAAGACAGCCACTGCTTACACATAGCTATGCACACTTATTTCTAAAAATCCTTATTGACTCTAGAACTTCTGTAATAGAAATAAATAAAATGGCTAAAGGAGGGGAAAGAAAATGTCCCCAACCTATACAAAACAAATGAAGATGTGTAATGGTCTTTGCAGAATAATTAGATGAAGCATAAGAAAATTATCCACTATTCTGAAAGGCACATTTGAAACAGAAATCTCAGCCTTATTATGTTATGAATAAATCCTGGGAGATGTTGATTAATAGCCAGCAATCACACATCAGGATTTGGTCAGGATAAAGCCCTCAGTAATTAAGTCAAGTTAGATGAACCTTCTTTAATGTACAGTTTAATTAAACACTGGCAAATAAAAGTATTACACTGTTTGGAACAACTAAGAAAACATGCTCTAGTGCAAGTGAAGGAAGTAAGTGAGTAGCTGGTAAAACTGGATTTTGATCAGTCTATAAGCACAAGAGGTTTGGATATCATGCATAATAATTTATTCTTTTTTAGATTTTTCTGAATTTGGATTAACTTACCAGAGATACAAAAAGATTTTTTACAACACAGATTCATTTTAGTTTGCAGTGAAATTCAGTATCTGTTGAAATATTGGTAACTGCATTTTGGCACAAAGAATCTTGAAATAAATTGTTTGTGACAATTAGCATAGAAGTGCAAAATTTCATAGAAGGGATAAAACTGTAGTGACTCATTCAATCTCTCTTGCTCATTACAGAGGTTTCAATAATCTAGAGAAGGTGGGAAAATTGTGACTGTCAGGTAAAGAGACGTTTTGAATAAGTTAATTGTAACAACAGTGTCTGAGTAATGTTCTGTCTCAAATGTTTTTGGAAGGTACTAACAGCTTCCATGAAGTGGGTCTTTAGCTTAATACAGAATAACAGGCTAATTTATAGATGATGGATACGTCAGATCAATGGAATGGGCAACCAGCTCTGGCCACAGAGAGTAGCTCAAAACACCACTCAAGGCAACGGAGTCATGAAAAGACCTGATCAGAATCACAGAATCACAGAATCGCACAGAATCGCTCGGTTGGAAAAGACCTCTGAGATCATCATGTCCAACCGTTCCTGTCTACCCACTAAACCATATCCTTAAGTACCTCATCTACCTGCTTTTTAAATTCATCTGGGGATGATGACTCCACCACCTCCCTGG
>NW_010179001.1:0-514 GCF_000695765.1 Mesitornis unicolor
ATCGCACCCGTGGTGCTGCGGGACGGGGCGGCGCTGCGGCCCTGTCCCCATCCCTGTCCCTGTGCCCTGCAGAGCCATCGCCTGGGGCCCGTGGGAGGTGAAGAAGTCCCCTGCGAAGGGGTGATCGGGGCGGGAGTGGGGCTGGCACCGGAGCTGCAGGCACATGGGGCGCCTTCCCTGGGGAGGGGGACAGCGCAACAGCCCTGCTCTGCCCGGCCCTGGCTCCATTTTAACATTTAAGTTGCCTCAGTCCGTGATCCTGAAAAGCTTAAATTAATGACAGCCTTGCAGTGGCTCATTAATAATTGCTTCATTACTGTACGTGATTGCATTCTCCTGACAATAATGGTGTTTGCTGGTGTATTTCTAATTATCTGGCATTTCAGCTCCCTAGCAGAGCCGCAGTGGAGCCTCCTCCGCAGCGGGGAGCGCAGCCCAGCCCTGACACCTCCCCGCAGCGTGGCGGCTGCTTCGTTAGAGGGTCCTGGGATGAGGGCTGCAGCCCGGCCCAGGG
>NW_010179001.1:632-34924 GCF_000695765.1 Mesitornis unicolor
GGGAAGATATTGGCGGGTATCCGAAGCCTTGGCAGTGCCCGTGGTCAGGGTTTTCGCGCGAGGCCGCCTTGGCCCAGGCCCCGCTGCTGCCGTCACTGCGCTTGCAGCAGGAGCACAGGGCCGTCCATCAGCTCCTCAAGAAATCCATCAGGCGGTGGCAGCGGGGGAATTGCGGCACTGTCCCCGCGGCCGTGGCGTGGAAATGACCACTTGTGTCCCAGTTTAGCCCCTGCTGCCTGCGCGGAGCCCGTTACAGTGCGGCGCGTGCTGCCCCGCGCTCCCACCTGGGGAGGGGGCTCATTTGTAGTTAAAAATCTATTGTGACTTGTCAGAAAAATGAATAAATGAGCACATTATTTTTTCATTTTGGAGCTCAGCATCTGTTTGTCTAATCAAGAAAGAGAACTGGGAAAGTCAACCAGGGCTGACGCACACATTTTATTTAACTTTTCCTCTGTCAAAGGAGTTTAAATGTGTAATGAACAGGCCATGGTGATTTGAAATATAATCCCATTACTCTGATGAGATTACCAAGGCTGTGAGAGTTCACAAATCATGCTTAGGGTTTTTAGAGGCACAACACCCTGTTGAGATTTTTGTTGTTTTTGGTTTTATTTTTTTGCATTTAAGCAGAGGTGTGTGTGTGTGTGGAGAATAAACCATGACAGAGCTTAACCCTTCACGCAGGGTTGTGCGTGGGGCTGTACACGGGCCCAGCTCTGCCCATGGCCCCTGGCCCTGGCGCAGGCCCCGCAGAGGTGCCCGGGAGCAGCGCCCAGCTGGGGCGGGGGGCATGGGGCTCCCTCCCGCTGTCCCTGCGCCCATTGTGCCCGTGCATCGCCATCCTCATCGCTGTCCTTGTCCCAGTGTTGCACCAGGGTGGCTGCACTAAGATGTGATTTAAGGGGCATTAATTTTAGCAGCAGCACCCAATGCCATCACCCTCTGTGGCAGTGCATTTCCATGAAATTCATGGGCCCATTTTAGACACATCTCCATAAATACCCCCCCCCCAATAATCTCCAGGCTGCACCCAGGGCTGTGTGATGGTTTTTGTCTGGTGTGAGGTGGGTGCAGCCCCTGCTCTGGGGCCCTGCCCCACCATGGCTGTGAAAGCCCCCGGGATGCACCAGGTTCCCACTAACCTAAACCCAAAGGTGCCCCTGGCCAAGCTGCTCCTGCGGGAGGAGAAAATTCAGAGACACCTCCGATGCCTCCCACAGCAACCGACGCTCGTCAGCGCGGAGCCACCCTTGTTACCGGAGCCCGCAGTCACCCTGCTCTGCCCGAGCCCCGTAACGGCGCGGAGGAACAGCTTGGCTGTCCTGACCCAGTTGAATGCCCATCTGAATCAATTAAATCTACAACTACCAGGGAAAGACCAGCCCGGATGGATCCGCGTTCAGCTGCACACAGATCACAGCCATGAGCTCCTGTTTAACTCTTTCAGCAGCCACTAAATGGGGAAATCTCCACTCTGTGGGAGAGGCTGCTCCCCTCATGCAGATCTTTCCAGAACTGAAGGTTTCCTCCACTCCATGCATTCAACTGGATCTGATTTTTGAAAAATAAATTCACTTCTCAACTGTGAATGGCTCTTTCCGAGCAAATAAACTCATTCAGGGCTCCCCCCGAGCCCTCGGAGCACCCTGCAGCCACAGCGCCCCTGTCCCCATCCCCATCCTCATCCCCCGCTCCCCGTGGGGACGCACTGCACCACAGCTCACAGCACTAAAATAAAGCTCCTGGAAGGTGAACTATGGGATGGTGCAAGCGCACGTGGTCCGGCCAAGCGACTGTACCCACAAACCCTACCACAGTTTAGACAGATTTTTTTTTTATTATGTGAATTTTTAGGCTTTACTGAAAGCAAAAATACTGCACATATTGGATACCTACTGATAATAAATAAAGGTAAGTGAGTGGCAGTGGCATTACAGCCAAGAAAACAAGTAAGGGACTGCTGTGGTTTCTGATACAAATGTAGGCAATTTTTAATTCAGTTAAAAGAAATTGCAACTAAGTGGAAAAGAACATTCACATAACAACTTTAATGTTAAATAGTCACAAAGTTGGTTAAAGGAGTAATTTACATTGCATTATTTGAAGGGTCTTTCTCCATTGCATCTGTGCTGCACTTGCACATATAAAATATTAAAAAAAATTAATACTGTACTATAAAATATTGTTTCTCTTGCTTTGCAGGTATCATGGAAGACTGGACAGTGAAGATCTGCCCCCGCGGCGCGGGCAGGACTCCTCTCCCAGGCCAGCACCGACACCGGTGCCGCGAGGGCCAAACCTTTAAAAACCGAGAAATTAAACCCAACAGGTAGGGACGTGCAGACCTCTCTGCCTCCGTGTTTGCTCCTAAACTACGCGTTAAGGCTCAGGAGGTTTTGTCTGTACAAAAGCAGGGTAGGACGCTGTACAGGGTACCCTCCATGGGGTCCTGCTGTGGCAGGGGGGGAGCCATCTCTGCCCTGGAACCCGCAGCCCCGGCTGGGGTGAAGCCTTGACCTGGGACATTTTTGGTGATATAAAACCCCCATCAGCAGCAAAGCCCCAGCTTCAGCGACTTGAGGGGTTCATGAAGGACAGCTCTGGTGAGATGAACCCAAACTGCAGCTCCAGCTCCCGTCATCCCGTTCACATCTTCCCTGATGCCCTAAGGATGGACAAGGCCAAAATGGTTACAAATCCCAGTACAAAGTAGGTCCTAACTTTTATTTTTAAATAACAATATTAAGAAAGGTGAAGGCATTTCTCAGTCCTCAGGAGTAAGCTGTCTCGGAGAGGAAGCGCAGACCCCGGCACGGCAGCCGTGGACCGCGGGGGCAGGAGGATACTCCCCTCCAGCACAGGGGCGCTGCCTTGGTTTTCCAAATCCGGTGCCCACTACAGCAACTCCCAATAAAATGTATGCAAAGCTGAAAAGCACAGTTAAATAAAACCGGTTTCGGACAGAACAAACCCAAACAGCCTCGACTGCCGCGACGTCTCCTCACGAATCGGCTCCCCGCGATGGCTGCTGTGCCCTGGCTCGCAGTTGCCTCCTGCACTTCAGCAACAGAAGTGAAACCATCTGGGACTGCAGCCTCCCCCCAAAAGAACTGTGCATCATATGGACCTTGGAAAAGATTACATCTGTTTATTAATAGTAAAAATGGATACATTTGTCCTACATTTTGTTTTTAGAAATTTGATCATGTCACAAGCAATACCTGCGTGTACGTGGGTGTATTACAGATGTATATAATTTATTTTAACCAGGCGGTGAAATAATACGTAATCACATCTCTCCTTGTGATTGTACATAATACAGTAATTAAATGATGCCAGTCTACGTCATTCTCTTATTTCTAATCAAAGGAACCTGAAGCGTAACAGTCGTCTTTCCGGCTGATATGGCTATTTTTGTCACGGGGGAGACCTCCCATCGCCGATGCAGGATAACCTCCCAGCGCGAGACGGGGTAATTCGGATTCCTCCCCGGCTGCTCTGCACGGCGGCAGCAGAGGCTCCGCAGTCTCCCCTGTGCGGGCGGTGGGGAGCATCTCCTCCTCCCAATCGGGCCCGACGGGCTCTCCTCCTCCCCGCGTCACTGCTGCCCCGACTTCTTCTCCTTCTGGAAGCTGAAGCTTGTTCTCCTGTTCAGTTTTCTTTGTTTCTGAGCAAAATAATCTGCTCTGGCTGTGCTCGCTCGCGACTCCAGAATATAGTTAACCTGCAGGACACGAAGGGGATTTCATCTTGTCAGGGCTTCAGCGGGACAGCGGCTCCTCCTCAGCACCCCTGGCCCTCGCCCCCAAACCCAGCGAGACCCCAGCTCTGGTCCAGCACAGAAATGGGCTTCAATAAGAGACTTGATCAGCCCCAGTAAAAATAACTCTTTCGTTACGATGTTTGCATCCTCAGCTAATCTCACAGTTTCCCTGTGTTTTGGCACATTTTACTTGATGAAAGCATTTTTAAATGATATTTAACAAGCCTGCTATTCCCTAAATTTATTATCTCCAGTGCTTTGTGATAATCACATAGATAATTTTAATGGAAGGTTAATGCAAGAATCAAAAAGATAAAAATGCCCTTTGGTCTGCCATTAGCTGGTTAATACGCTGTGGCTTAAAACTTGCACAATTTTATGCACTGTAGAGTGTTTCACTTTCATTGCATATTACAGCTTAAGGCATAAAAATATAGCGAATTTTCATGGTCAATAAAGCCTTGGTCTTTCTCACTTGATCATGTAAAAAGCCTAATTTGAAAAGTCTGATTTCTCTGAGCCTGATGCTGACGGAATTGGAAACAAACTGGTAACTTATGCACAAAACCAGAAAATGCTCTGTATAAACAACTTGAGCAACAAAGCACTGCTCAACAACATTGAACTCCTGAATATTCATGTTCTTCGTAGCAAATCATTTTGTTTCAGCCTTCCTTTAGGACCAGACTAGAGTCACGTCAAACGTTCTGGATTACAACAGTTGATTTAAGATAAAGTGGGAACAAAAGAATTGCCCTAACAGCTCACAAAGCCAGCAGAAAACCCCCAAAATACATTCACCTTCTACAAGAAAATTATTTTACTGTATGTCAGTTATTTAGTAAAGCTCTAAACTCCACACAGCAAACAAAAGCAAACACAACAGATGGCTTGCCAAAATAACTGCTTTTTAAATTCTGAACTGCTATGAAATATTAGCTTGTGGAAAATTAAGTTTAATCTTCGAAGAGCGTAACAAAAGTTTGTTTCCCAAAGCGAGCCAGCACGCGCACGCATTGTGCCACAGGAAAGGAGAACAATTCTGGGGAAGGTCAGAAAATGAAAAATAACCTTTCTGGGTGTGCCCCGCGGTGCTCTGCCATGGGGCTGGCAGAGCATCACCCCCGTCCAGGGGTGGGCACTATCTGGGCATGATAAAATTCGGCAGTTTCCTATAGAAGTCCCCAGAAAACTGGTGTCTATTAACTAGAACCAAATGTAACAGGAAACATTACGTGCAAACAGGCAGTGTGCTGAACGGCTGCTTAAAGATGAATAAAATAACCGGACCAAGCAAGCGCCGAGGTAAGAGAAACACACCTCAGCGGTCCCCGGCCTCTGCACCCTTCTCGTGGGGTCCTTCCATGCCCAGTGAGTGGTAAAACCCCCAGGATTTCGGGTCACGCTAAGATTTCATACTCACCTTCAGTACGATTTCATTGACAGTAGCAGCATCTGATTCAAAGTAAAGGTGTTTGTAGTCGTGATTGCTTAGATATGTAAGTTTAAATATTGCATGACCTGCAAAGATAAGGAAAAAGCCTGTTCAGAATATTGGGTGAAGTCTGAGCAGAGCTTGCGCGCCCGACAGCAGACAGCCACAGATGGTGATCTCAGCGTACCATCAGCACGGCAGAAGGAGCAGTGAAACGCTGACAGGCTTCTCGTGTCATTTCAATTTAAGGCAAGTGGTGGCTTACAGGAGCAGCTGAACTCCGCTCAGCGAAGTTCCCTCTCCCATCACAGCCCCACTGCGGGAGATGCAAAAACCCATCAAACGGCAGGTTAGCTCCCGCACAGCCCAGGGCTGTTCCCCTTCAACCCCTGTGTTAGGGCTACTCTGTGGAACTGTGCACTGTTACCACATGCTGAAGGTAAGCGTTGTATTTAAAATAAAAGGACAATTAACCCCAGAATCATCAACGGCCGCTCCCCAAAACCCCACTCAAGCCTTCCCAGCTGCTTACAGCAAAGGGCAACCTTGCCACCGTGAAATACGAGCGGACGCAGCGACGATGCCGTGAAACGGACGCTCAGACCCAGGAACGTCACTGCCTGCAACCACAACAACCAAAATTCAGTGATTTCTATCTGCAGAGCCCTTCTGTGGCAGGTCTCAATGATGGTGGTGATCCAACGGGCAGGGGGTGCCGCCAGCCCCCGCGGCGCGGGAACTTCCGACCTCCCAAAGCAATGCTCTGGACGGGGGCTGTGACGCAGGGGCCTACGCAGCACACGTAGAAATGCAAAATATCCCTCACTTGTACGTGGCTTCACAAGGAAAACGAAGCATATTCTGTACATTACACTTTTCCATCAGTTTTCTCACAATTTATTCATTTCGAAGGTCAGAGTTAGTAATCCATAAAGTAGCAGCCACATTACTGTAAATTCAGGTCTTTCCCGGAGGAAAGCTAACTTGAAATCTTATTTACTTCATCTAATTCTCTAGATTTCCAAAAAGCGACCGATAAATGCTCAGATCAGTGGTCAAAAACTTTGGGATGTGAGTATTTTATTGTGGCATGTTAATTAAACACCATTATGATGCACTAATCTTGAATATAAATTCTGTATTGAAAAATTGGCTAATAATAATAATAAAAAAACGCCTTTAAATCATTTGACAAATGATGCCTCGGTGGTACTAAAAATGCGGGAATTCCTAGCGCGAGCTCATCAGTATGGTGATGCATGCACGGCGCTGCTCGGGACTGCATTTGGCATCTTTACGATCCCAAAAGTGCCCGTGCCCCGCTCCTGGGGATGTGCACAGCACCGCGCCCCCCAGCTACCACAGCCTTGGACCTTCATTACACACAGGTACGGAAACCAATTACCAAGACCGAAAACTAAAATGGCCCAGAACAGGGTCTGAAGGGCTCCAGCGAGGATTTGGTTTGGGTCCTGGAAGATCACTGGGGTCCTGGAAGACCACTAAAGTCTTGGTGCGGACCAAGGCTCCCTTCCCCTGGTTCAGGTGTTCTGTCCCAGGGTTTCTTACACCCGCGCCCAGCCCCGCTCGCCGGTTGTGCACAACACCAGCCTCAGGTGATGGAGTGGGAAGCCGCAAAGAAGACTTTTCTTCCACAGCCCCGTTGCGGGATGATGTTTATGTGCTCCGTGTCCACTTTACACCACTTCCAGCGTGAAATACGAGTTAATTGGAATCGTAACTGGCGCTTTGCTCTGCTACTATTCTAGCCAGATGGAATTTATGAATTGTGAGATTGATTTCCATTTCCAAGAGTGCTTAAATACGTGATGTACCGCTTTCCAATACATGCCACCCTCGACAACTCAGGGATCGATAGGAACTTCCGTGGTTTTACATTTCTGTGTGAGAATATCTGGTAACAAACAGCAACAGCTCCAGTGGCTTCGACCACGACAACAAATGCAGATATTGCAGATATTGCCATTGCAGCTTCCAGAGTGACCGACCGAAATGTGCTCATGGGCACCAGCAAACCCTGTGCCCATTTCTGCAAGCTGCAGTTTTGGGAAGAGCCACCAAAGCTTTGCAGTCCACCATACCTCACTTGATGCACGTGAAAAAAAAGACATCACTTTTTATTCTAAGTAATAAACTCTTTTCATCAGCCTAAAAAAGCTGCTTTTTGCCTGGAAAACACCGGACAGATGTGAAGTTGCACAAGAAAAGACAATTTTTTTACTGAATCTGCCAAGACTAGAAACAGTTTTACTTCTCTCCCGTGCCCAGTTCAGGCTGTAGCACATCCCTCTCTTGCCAGTGCCACTCTTTCAAGCAGTATGGACTGAATTAAACCACTAATTAGAGGGAGGATGAAAAGAATACTCATGAATCGGACAAAACAGAAAACAAACACTGGGAAATGCAAATTTATGTTAATTTTTCAATATACCTTGATGATTGCTTTGTCATTACAGGGCCATAAGGCAGGAGTCAACAATTAAGAGTTATTAGGTGAATAATCAGCTAAAGAGAGACCTCTCTGAAGAAAAAACACTTCCGGGCATCACTTGACATCATCACAGATTTTCACCATTTCAGCAATGGTGACTACAACAGGACCAGGCCTTGAGGTCTCTCATCACAGACTCAGAAAGGTTACAAAAATCAGGAAGACATTAGTAAAAGGGCAAGGAATGATGAAAGTAAAATACCCACATACAATGTTTCCGTACAAAGGCAAATTTCCTTAAAACACTGCATGAAATGGGGCAACCTCCAGTCAACAACTGCTGTATTTAATCTAAAAGCTTTGGGGAGGGAGTCTGTTGTCTGAAACCCACGTGTGCCACCTCAAAAATGATGAGGAACATTGGTTGTCCACTTCTATGTCAAACTGTGATAACTATTCACACATCTGGACCTTCCCCCTCCTGAAGCCTTTTATTTCTTCTTTGAATTATTACGAAAGACAGAATACTAATAAAGATTTTTGTAAGAACTGTGAAAGTTGAGGTGGAACTCGGGGTTGCCCAAAACCTCTTCACCAGCAACCTTGTTTGGGAAAAAAAGATGATAAATAAATCAAAATGCACTAAGCAGTGTTTCCACATGGCAATCGCCTCCTTCATTGCGTCTGCACCTCATCAATCACGCCATTGTCTGCTTGAAAGGCGAGCCTTGTAAATGTCATATCCACTCAAGCCCAAGGAGAGGCGAATCAAAATGCAGCAAGGAGTTTTAATTGGATAGTGTAATTAAACTAAAAAACCCCAGCAGAATAGCTTTGACAGGATAGATGAAGACCCCTTTTAATAGGGCCACAAAACATATTTGTTAAAAGGATGAGGCAATGCTCACTCCTGATTGTGCTCCAGAGGACTTTTATGAACAGGCTGCTTGGCCGCCATGGGGTTCTTCACCCGCATCGGTGGGGCAGAGCCTCGAGCGCTGGAGGGGAGCGGTGAAACCAGCACCAAATCGCTGCTGCTCCTCCAGTCTGGCACAGCCCTGCATCTCCGGACACAAACCTGCACCCCTGGGCACAGCCCAGCACCCTGGCTGCTCGCGGGGTTCACGCTGGCCCCCCCATCCCAGCACAGTCCCAAGCCCGGTGCCATCTGTGCCATCGCTGCCATCCCTCCGAGGCGTCTCCCTGCTCTCCACGCACGCTGGGGCTCATCTCTTCCTCATTTCTTTGAGATTTCTTTCACTCCAAGTCTGAAGTTCGGGAACATTTTCTCTGCTGATCCTATTCTTTACCTTTTGACCGGAATCCATGACTGGTCTCCTATCAATTTTCCTCTGTTATTTCCCACACCGCGTTATTCACAGTGGGAGCACGCGTATTAAGAATTACCACATGGTACTTTGTGCACCGTTTGCAGAGCACATGGGTAAACGTTGCCTCTCTGTTCCGACTCCACGGCAGGGCTCTGAGCAAACGTGCAACATCTCTATCCCAGCTCCCCGAGCAGCAGGCACCCATCCCTGCCCAACGCTTGCTGTATGTTTTGAGTCCTTTCACAACCCAATAACGAATTCATTAAATTAGTACTACCCAACGTGCATAATCCAGAGGAACTGGATACTGAATTAAAACATCACATACCTTTAGCTTTAAATCAAAACTACATAAAAGCATTTCAGGCATCACTCTGGCTATCACTAACAGCCAGTATGAATACTGCTAGAAAAGCTATTTTGGTGCAGATGTGGAATTCAATGGGAAAGACTGACTCGTGTAGCAACATCAATCAAAACGTCGGCGGCGCTGGCAGCTCCCGACAGTACGGCAGGTTCAGGGGTCGCAGGATAAAGAAAAAGCCAAGCTCTGGTTCAGCTCCAATATCTCCTCGCTGGAAGTCTCGCGGAGGTACCTACCCCCCTTCTGGACCAGGCGGCTTTCATTAATCTTCTTGCCATCTTTTTTAACTAGTCATGCAGAACCGCTCGATAGCGAGACATATAATGGGGAGGCCCTGTGCCTATTACCAGGTTAACACTCTGTTAAGCCCCAGTGCAACAATGGAATCAGAATTTAAAGGAAATCTTAAGCTGCAGGGTGCAAAGCAGGCAATTAAATTACAAACCCAAGTTACCAATGTACTCCATGACCTACAGAACACCTTTGTTTGGACTTCCTTAATATTAAGGATACGTTGACCTAGAAACTGAGATGTATCTGCTTTATTAAAACAAAAAAAATGGCAGAAAAGGGATCCCACGGAACATTTCTTCAGCGTTTGAAGTAAATTATCAAATAAATCCAGTTCCTGCAGCTATCAAAGTCCCCATGAATGGAAGACCCCCATGTATTCTGAACAGGGTAAACCTGCCCAATTGATGACCCACCGTGCCATGGAGTCCTGGGGTCCGCTCACCCCTGGCCCTGGCCCTCACCGCATCCATCGCTGCCGCGCCCCGTCCACGGGGCACTTTGTAAAGCAGCAGCGGGCAGTGACACTGAAGTTTCTCCCTCGTCCAAGTAATGTAAGAGACATTAAGAGAATCAGATTTCCTTTAAATTACACTATTGCGAAGGGATATAATTGTATTAAACGTATTATGTTGCTTCCTTAAGACTTTATATTATGTACACTTAATTGAGATACAAAGCTCTTTTCAGCTATAAAAATGACAACTACTTTATTAAGGCTTAAATCTTATTTCTCAATGATAGGATGCTTCCTTCCAAGACTCAAAACATCCAGAATCTCTCGTGATAATCAGACCGAACCTGATTTAAACAAGCCGTTTATACACAGGGTTTTCAGGTCCTAATGGCATTTGATCGAGCCAGCAGGGCCATTACCTCTTCCCTCTGTCTAAATTCAGGGAGTCTGATTTAATTTACAAATAAGAATTCAAATGCTGACCCAGGCCTACAAGGGCAAACAAAAATCATCAGCCATTCCTGCCTACAATACCCACACTAATGGCGAATTAGATGCCAAAGCTTTATATTTTCATTTTCTGTTTTCCCTGAGCACAGCTCTGTGAGCTCCAGTCCAGCACAGCCCCACGTCCGTCTGCGAACATCGCAAGGCGTCACTGCCGAAGCTGTCGAGTCCTTTCCACTCACACGAGTGACGCTGAAGCTTCGCTGCACGGACCTGTCTTTTCAGAGAAAACTTGCAGAAAATCAGCACAAGACTCTCCTCTACACTGACACACCATTTCTGTTTCCACATTTCTGCAGAAAAGTGCCAGTAAAACCTCTGCAATCCCTCTAATCTGCAGAAAGTAAGACCTGACTGAACATTAAACCGTGAACTACCTCCTCCAGAGGAGCAATCGCTGCAGAAACTTCCAGCTGCACCGACCACAGCAACCAAACCCCACTGCCTGCACCTCGAGTCCTGCCTAAAATCAAGGTCCCCTTCGGAGGCTCCTGCCAAGCCCTCACCTCCCTTTCAGGGTTCCCAAAGTCAGCAGCTCAATAACCCATGGTGGGCGCTCACCCGGTACAACCGTACAAGCACTGCACATGTGCACAATGCTGCTGAGAGACGAGATGGAGCGTGTTTGTGTTACCAGAGATAAAAACATGAAAACAAAATATACTGCAGAACTCAAAGACCTTATCTTTGCTCAGCCTCTCTTTCTTTGCAATAATTCATTCAAGGAAGATCCGGGAATAATTTTTGATGTAAACTCTGCTACAAACATACATCACTATGCTGATAAAAATCACAGACAAAACTTGTGAAATACTGAGTGTTTCATTCCTTTATGCTACTAAAATAACTTTTTTCCATTTAAAATTCAAGAGATACCGATCTGCTGTTGAGAGTTCCCCAAAATGTATCATTCTGAGATGTCACACTAAATGTCTCTTCCACTGCCCTAAAATAATGACTTCTGGAACACCTCAGTGGATTGGGAAGAGGTCAGCAGATTTCAGGAGGAATTATTTTCTCCTTATTTAATAGGAAAAGTTTATGACGGCCACGTGAAGATGAGTAAATAAAAAACCTCAGTAACATAAGGGTTGCCTTTGTTGCACCCTGTCAGCATCCTCTCCAAAGTGACTGGGATCCTTCATTCAATGGTCCCACATGAAGAGATTGCCCTTCTGCTGCTGGACTGTACCTGGAGGTTGAAATTCTGTCCCTTACTTCCCTGGGTTGGCAGGGTTTGGGCACAAACACCATTTCCTACAGCAGCAGGGGCTGCCCTGGGGCTGAGGAAATGCATCTGAAAATGAAATGCGGCTGCAGACCCAGAGGTGTTGGTGTATTTACAAGTGTAAAACCACACCTTGAACTACAAAGCCAACGGTGAGGCGATTTGACCACAGTCCTCTGGGAAGTCTCTCCTTGGGCTTGTACCTTCCTAAGGGCCATGAAATTTGGCTGGAGAGACAGAAATGGAGAACAATGACTGGACTGAGAACATGGAAGTGGGAAAGGGTAATGAAGGGGAGAAGGATATAGTTCAATAATTGCTGATAAAACCTGTGGCAGCCATAAATTTACTCTTCCAAGAGAATTCAACAGATCATTACCTCTGTAAATATGTATCACATAATTCTCCCTCTCCGTCACCTTGCAGATAAGTACTTAATACTTAGCATCCTACCCTGCGAAAGCACAAGTGCAATAAAATCCATCTGAGCTTTTGAACCGCAGTTACTTTTTGATAGTAGACAGTCACATTTTGGCACCACTGGGAGACATTGCCCAATTCCCCCAGGGCCTATCCTGTGCTTTTTAAAAGAAATTTTACAGATACAGACTCTTATTACGCCACCAACACAACAATCAAAAGCACTTGGCTTTTGGAGTGGTGCTCTGAACATAGCCAATGCTGACCTCCTGTTGAACTGGGATGTCCAGAGTGACCCAGGCATGGGCATCGCTTTCCCGAAACCCAACTCTGAGAGCAGCACATTGCAACCCCTGCGACCTTGCAGCCACTGCTGAAGCGAATTCAGACAGTGCCGATACTTACTGTGTGTCTGAGGTCCTCAATCGCACCTAAGAAATCGTTTAAAACCAGTCTGGATGTTGAGAAGTTCAAAAAAATTACAACCGTTGTGAAGCATATATTTGAGTGCAGCGCTATGGGGCTAGAGAGCGGCCAGGCACAGCCGCTGTCTCCCTGGTACAACGCTGTCAGAAGCTACCAAGAGCGGGCACAAAACGCCCTTAATGACACCATTAGCTGTACGCCGCGTTAAAAGGACACTTGCAAAACCTGAATCTGTTTCTGTTGTGTCCTCTGTAACACAATCCAGTCAGATTAGAAAGATCCCATAATGAATAAAATACACCTATAGAAAGAAAAGGACACGGTGGCAATAATTCTTTGGCCATCTAGCACGCACAGGGAGGGAGAGGAGAGAGGACATAAATAAAAAGGACTACTCACTTGGGCTTTTTTCTTCCGCAAGGTCACAGGCACAGAGGAGTTCAGAATCGATTGAAATGGGTTTCTGCTTAATCCAAAACTTAGTGCTGGCCTTCTGATTAGTAACGGGGTCTATCTCTACCTTGTCTCCAGAAATACCTGGGATGAGAAAGAATAGAGAGCCACAATAGTGATCTGTTTAAGCGATTTCATATCAGCCGTTTGACACACTTTATAAATCTTAAATGGGATGAAAGTATATTGCCCTTTGGGGCTTTTTGAAAGTATAGGAGCTTTTGAAACCAAAAGCAAATGGTCATCAAACTGCATCGATAATCTGCATTTTATTCTCCTGCATAAGCACAGCAGCAAGAAAGAAATACCACAGAAAAAATCCTTCTCAGCACATACAGAGCTCTTCTGGAAGCAGCAGCTACAGGAGCTGCGAGATTCACAAGAAGATAGTGCTGGTTTTCAATCACCACTGTTACACGTGACAGACACTATCGCACCCTGTCCCAGTTCCACCTCCCACACCGCACAGACACCGTGTGCTCCATGAGGACAACGCTCATCCACAGCACCGCAGAACGCTCCTTGTGTCCCCCAGATCCTCCCAGAAGGCAACCGGCCCCAGCGATCCTCATGGTTGCACATTGAGGGCATCGCAACGCCAGCTCTAACTGGGCTGCTCTGGGAGTGAGCTGAGGTTTGTGCTGCTCCTGGCAAGGGCGCCAGCCCCGCTTCCAGCACGGCTTCCCCAGACGGCCACCGCTTCGCTCCCGCTGCCACCGCCGCATCCTGCAGCACAGCCCTGGAAGCGAGAGCAGGAATTCTGCTGCTATCCCTCCAGACGCTGCTCCCGGCGCCGCCTGGGATCTCCACCATAATTCAGAGTGCTCTGTATCACAGTACTGCAGAGAAAAAGCCCTGACGGACAGACAGACATCGTTCAGTGGCTGTTAACGCAACTGAACAAACTTCCCAGTGTGCTTCTTACATCAGGATGTGTGGAGCCTTAACAGTAATTACATTTCCTCAGCCGTGAGCTGCAGGTGAAGCTCACGAGAAAGCAAGAAAAGGAAGCAATGCAGGAAAAAACGTATTTAAACATCATTTAAGTCTTTCATCTCTGGAAAAACGGCAAAAATAACCTTTTCCCTCTTGAAGGTTTTGGCTATGACGCTTTCAAATACCTTACACTGGGCTTGCCTGAAGCACACTAAAACCTAAAGGAGCTGATGAGAAAACTTTTAAGAGATATGACAAAATAAAAGCAAGATCCCACACACCTGAGGACTCTCCCAAGCCCTCCAGAATTAACTCAGTATTTTTGAGTATTTCTGGCCATAGCTGCACAATTTGCGAACCACGTTCATTTGTATTTTATGCAACTCTTGAAGCAAAGCACACGGAGAGCGAGAAGCAGATGCCCAGGGCGGGCCCTCCATGCACACAAGGGGAGCCTGGCTGTAACCCTGGCCATGGCAATAGGTTATACAGACAGGTTATAATTGATAGATTATATAGATAGGTTATAATTGATAGGTTATAATAGATGATAGGTTATAATAACCCACCAGCCCTCCACTCTATTACTCCAAGAATGCGCTTTGTCACTAACCATACGTCACATCAGGGAGCTCAAATTTTAATTAAGTGCGGTATCGAGAGCCCAACTAACACCAGGACTGCCAGAACCTGGTAACTGGAGCAGGCTGGTGCTGTATCTGGAGCCCATTTTGGTGTGCAATTTAATTTTGGACAGATTATTAAAAACCAGTGTTGTTATTCCACTGTAATCATTAATGATTCAAAATGGCATTTTCTGTAGTTGAAGGAACAAACACGAAGGTGATGGTACAAGTTCTTATTTTCTCACCAAAAAAAGTCAAGGCAAGCTCTAAAAACAAAGGTGCAAATTCTTTGTGTGCAAGGGTTGCTCCCCAGCCCTGCCTCTAAAAACATCAGCCCTGAAAATACCCTTACAAAATTTCACTGCATGGTCCCGCAACTTCAGAATTCACAGTCAGTCAATATTGTTAATGCACCTTGTTAATTTGATAGGATTTGTCAGGTAACTCCACTGGAAAATTATATAAAACTGTTCCAGATGAACAGATGATAGTGACATGAATTAAAGTGATAGAACAATAGTGGAATATAAACCAGAAATGACACCCAAAGTGGCTGTTGATTTATTGCCATCCTGAGTTTGGTTCTGGGCTTCCATGTATATTAGTGCTACAAATCTGGGTCCATTTAGCAGCGCGATGCTCATACATACATCACCGGCTCCTGCTCCAAGCCAAGGTCACTCCCCGTGGCATCAATCTTCCCCGCAGAGGCTACTTCACCAAGCACGGATTTTGTAACCATCTCAGATGGAGCAGACTTCCTCCTCTTTCATCTTTTTTTTATCATGTAAAATACACTTTAACTTCTATTATTTTTATCTGCAAATTGTTGCTGTACACTTCATCCATTATTTCTGTATCTCGTCATCACCAGCTTAAGCTCACACACATCCCGAGACCGCACTGACAAAGAATGTTGTCTTTTCTGTGTTATTGTTCTCACAATCTGTATGCGCTGAAACCCAAAATCAAAACAGTTTTATGTATGCGGCTTCTACGGTCTCTGAATCGCAGCACAAATTAGTCATACTCAAAACCCACGTAAAAATGCTGCTTCTACTATTTTTTAAATTCCTTCATTTTACCAAAAGCCATGTCGCCGACATACGAGTCCAGTAACACTGTTCTGTTCTTGCCTCCTTTGCTGGGGTCTGCAGCTGCCCCTCATTTCCCGAAGCACTTGCCAGCAGTAATTTTCCAAGACAACATGCTGCTTTTACTTTTGCTAATGTGACACACGAGCAAATGTCTTATTCCTTCACTACACGACAGAGCCTTGGTAAAAATGCTGAGAGTGCTGCTGTACATGCACTACCCTGTAGTGTGAGCTAAAACGTAAACCCCAGACCTTCAACTGCTACGGTTCAAGCTTATACTTCATACTGCAATAAAGCATCAGCCAAAAGGTGGGCAACCCTCCCACGGGCATTTACATACGAATTTTCACTACAGAAGATCACGCAGAGGGCACAGGAGATGGAGCTTACTCAAATGTGTTCTCCCCAATATATTCACCCTGCCATGGGAGGGTGAACTGGGACTCTCCCCTAAAACCCCACGGATATTTCAGTACCCCCTCTGTGCCGTAGCTCAGCAGGAGCCGTGGGACCACTCTGGATTCTCAGTGTCCTCTGGCAAAACCAGTGCTTTGCTATGGCTGCTCCATAAAACTGCTATGGAGAAAAGACTTTGGGATTGGCCACCACAGAATGGACACGGAGCAGCTCCTGAAACACGGCTACTGATGAGCGATGAAAAAAGTTAAACATCTTTATTGACATTTCAGACTGTGTGGAGCCGTCTGCCACTCGCGCAAGATGAACACTTCAACACACAGCAGCTCTCAGTGCTTATTTTACCAGCATTGCTCTTAATATCTTAAAAAAATTCCAGAAGAAACCCCAGCAACATACACTTATTTTGACTGTATTTAGAGGCTTTAACGCTGAATATTCGCCCAAACTTTGAATATGGCAGTAGGGATTTCTCTGATTTTCACAGAGCAATTACATTGTAAAAACGCCATTGTCAGGGCACTGCCGTCAAAACCACACAAGTTCACAGATTGTTATAAAAGGGAAGTTTTATGGTCCTTACGCTCCTGGGCAGGGTCAGCTCCTCGCTGCTGCCCCAGTTAAGCCGTTTGTTCCATTCAGCAGCTGCTCTCCTGCACCCATTTATCTCTGTGATCCGTGACCCTGCGAGCTCTTGCTCCTGACACTTCCCAGTGCCAAATTCCCTGGAAGCCAACGCACGTCCAGACACTGCACTCAAAAGCAGAAAAGGTGCCCAGCGCCGGGCGGCTGCAGCACTCACACAAATCCTGCCCTAGCACGGCCCTTCAACACAACCCAAGAAAGCCCCGCAGAGACGCAGACTTTCAGACACGCTTAAGGAGGGAAGGACGACGAGACTGTAGTGACAAAAATACAGGGACTGCTATAGTTTAACAAATCTACTGAATTCTCCAGAATAAATGTATTTTGCAAACATTACGGCACTTAATATTTTACTGCTGAATCACTTCTTTATGGAAGGTATTTGCAGGAATGTCACAGGTCACCTACCAATGCATCATTAATCAAATTTTCACAATTTAAACACAAAGATAAAAAGCCATTCAATCATTTTAAAACAGTAATGGGGCTTTTATAATTCAAGATTCTGTCATCCCTTGGCCTTTCAGTTTTCAAAAGCATTCAGAAAGCTAATAAGGGCAACATAAAACCTTTAGAGAATACTGGTTTCATTCTGGTCCACCTCAAATTTCCACTTGGTTGTTAAAATCTTTCAGAAAAGGAAAAACCCAATCATTCCTAATTTTGCATAGCCTCATTTAAAAATAACAAAACAGTTGGCAAGAAGCTTTCCATTAGGGAGCTTAGATTAAAAAAAAGAAAAAAAAGACACGGGGTCATTAAATAATGGCCTCCTTTCAGAAGAAACATGTGCTAGCTGATTGTGGATAATAAAAATACTGAAGTATTTTCAACTGAAAGCCATTTTTTTAACCGCTGAAATGCCAGCAACCCTTTCAAGCAATGTGCTCCACGATAACGCAGACCAACACAGTAATGACCGCTCTAAAACCAGCTGAGATGGACAGTCAGCAATTAGAGATGGCCAAAAGGTTGAGCCACTCCATTTTCCGTGGCGTTCCAGCAGGGATTGATTTACCTAACTGGACATCAGTGGTGAATCGCAGCCTGTGGATCATGCTGACTTTGAAGGACTTGTAATGGTGGCTGCTGAGCATGTCCTGAACCGTGGCGATATCGATCTGCGGGTCCTCCTCCGAGACCTCCTCTCCTCTTGAACCTGCAAAACAAGCCAGCGGTGATGAGCGGGAGCTCACTCCTGGGTGCTGTTCAGCAGCCCGTAAGCACGGCCGTCACCTCTGCCGCTGCCGGTGGCTTTTCGAGAATGACCACAACGCTCCAGCCCGTGTCCCCAGGAGGAGCAAATTCCCACCCTCCACCCAAAGTCAAACCCACCAATTCATTAGGGACATCCCCACGCACATTTGGGTCCCACATGAAGAGCAACATCCCAGCGGCACCCCTGGACTGTAGACGCCCCCAGTCCAGCACCCTGGGAAGGCGCCTGGCAAAGGGGACCTGTGCCCACAGTGCAGCGTTTTCGGGTGCCACCCCCGACGCGCTGGCACAGCTCTCCCACGTCCCCATGTCCCCAGGTGGGATGTGACGCTGGCATTGCGATGGCAACCCTGCGCTTTATTTACTGATTAGAATTCTCATTACCCCTGCAGGTACTGGCTTTATGAAAGGTAACATCTAATTAAGCCAAAATGCCAATTACTGAAAAAATATAACGCACTTTAAAGATTTTTTTACATTTTATGACATTGGATTAACACCAATTTAAACATTACCATAATGCGATATATAATTTTGCGCAGAGTAATTTCTATGCCAGCTGCTAATAAAGCATCTCAGCTCTAAATGATCATTCAGATGCTGTTAGATAAAGTGGTATAAATATGTTTGAAAACTGATTTAGCTTCTTACAGAAGATACTGAAGAGTGACACGTTTTGTTTAATATCCCAGCTAATGCAGTCCTAAAAGCTGAACCAACTGCCAGTTCAGAGTACTAAATTTGCTGCAGGAGATTAATGAAAACTTTATATTTTGCTTAAATTTTAATAATGGGAAGATGAGATGATGGAATTTTAGTACAGGTCTTAAAGCTCCAGCAAAGCAGGCTAAAAAGTGTCAGATTTTTGTGTATGAATGTTGTTTGAGCCTTGCATGGTTGGAGCATCCTCAGCACCGATGCCTCCCTCTGGGGATGCACGTTCCCACTCCGCTCGGGGCTCGCAGGGAAGCGATGACGGTTTCCGTGCCTGGGCTCCAGGGAGGAAAACCCTGGCCCTGATGTCAGTGCTGCAAGGCAGAGGCAGCTCCCTTTGAACGGGGGAATTTGGAGCTGCAGGACACGCTGTTCGCTCCAGCGAGGGAAACTCTGGGGGCGGTGGCCATGAGCAGGACACAGTGCACCCGAGCACGCAGCGCTCTTCTCGCTGGCTGAAAGCATTCCCTTTCCTATGTCTTAATTCAGTAACAAACGTCATCGCTTATGGATAAATATCTTTCATGTCTGTATCAAACCCAGGTTAGCATTTGCTGTGCAATGAGTCAAAATAGGTAAAGCAGGAGATTCGCACCTCACAGCCGTCGCTCACACAAATTCCCCCTGCCCGCGGGAGAGCGATGCCCACTCCCTGCCACCCGTACCACAGCCTCCGAAACACACCCGGGACCTTTCTGTGGGGAAGGGGACAGCGAAGGGTTAAGCTACAAATTGGGCTGTGCCATTCGACTTGAAAGAATTCCAAAAATCAAATGAAACACAGTCTACATGTGAATTTATGCAGAGCCATCTTAACATTGCAACCACTCTATGCTCCAGAATGACAAGATAAATTGTAATGGCTCCTTCAGAGACATTACAATGTATTTTGTCAAAGACCCCTGTGTTAATGTCTCTATACTATGGATTATCATAATGTATCATGTCAAACGCTCACGCTGCACTACTTCAAAGATACACCGAGATATGTCAAACTTTTTGGTGCACTTAAAAGCATCTTGAAACACAGTGGCACGGCAGTGCCTGAGAGCAATGCAGGGGGATGGCAAGGGCACTGCTGCCCCGCAGCCCCGAGCTAACGGGGACCCTCTTCCACCCATGGAAATCAGTGAAACTCCCGCTCGGCCCCACAGCTCCCCGTCTCCATATCACAGCTCCCAGTCCCTGCAGCGGCTCCCAGTCCCCATGGTGTGCAATCGCAGTGCCATGCTGGTACATGTGCTGCAGCACGGTGGGACCACGTGGTTACACTGAGCAACCCCCGGCCCAGGGAAGTCAGGGGCTGGGGACGGGGGGATACGCAGTGGGGCTGGGGACAGGACACCCCGCAGGTGCTGCCCTGTCTTTGTGTCCCCGGCCTCCCCATGGGCCTCCAACCGCCCGGCCTCACCGCGCACACCGAATTGCGGCAAAGTGGGGACACTACGTGCTGGCTTTACGCGGCTGTGGTGAAGCTGAGCCTTCTCAGATTTAACACACCCAAATTCAAAGTATCAGGAAGAAAACTAGCAGCTGCCAGGCCATATTGAGGGGAAAAGCTGTCACCATAACTAAAAACGTGAGCACCTGTCAGTGTCTGGACCACGGGAGCACCGGCCGCCGCAGCTGGAGCAGTGGCACAGCGGGGCTTTGCTCTGGAAGCCTCTCAGCCCCTGCACGTCCCGGTAACCTCTGCGACTTTGTTTTATGAAGCTTTGTGAATGGATTCAGGTTTACAGGATTTCTGCAGTTGCTGCTCTTGGGAAAGCAGCCAGGAACTGCACCATCAGAACAGCTCATCTGTCTGAGGATGGCACCACACGCGGACCCCCGCGGGCGTGCCGGATAATAGTGGTAATATCAGTAACAACGAGAGAAGTGCCCTGCAGGGAAAAACCTGACTGCAGAACTTGGCATCTTGCTCTGGCCCTGTGAGGCAGCGGGGAAGAGCCATCGCCACCAGCGGATTGGGGGAGAACTCGTAAAAATATTTTCCACATGCAAGCAGCTGTGAATAAACCTGTCAAATATTTACAGGCCTGTCAGGGTGTTTGTAATGGAGATCACAGCGTGGCTTTTGAATGTAAAAGCTTCTGCTTGGGAAGACAATCAAGTAAAGTGGATGCTCCAGGTCTATTATTTAGCCCAAAGCCGACCCAGCAACACGCAGAGACCCTGCTCGGTCCTGGAAGGAGCAGATTGGACGTGGATACTCGGTCTACAATGCCCTCTTTATCTTTCCCTTATAGCCAACCTACTTAGTGAAAGAAAGATTTTCTCACAGAAATTACATTTTTAAATCCCTAGAGCCAGTCACCATGTGAGAATCATGGTGCTGGACGGAGCCAGGTCCCACACAAGTTGTGCCCTCCGTGCACCGATGGTCTTTTTCCTTTACCCATCTGATCCTTATCAACTCTCCTGTCTCCATCCTCACCAGAAGAGGAAGGCGATTTCTCTCCAGCCGGGCTGCTCTCCATCTCTGCTCACATTGCTCGTGCAGCAAAATCACACAAAGCACCAAACCACAGCCTCCTACGTAAAAGAACTAAAACCCAAAACCTGAGTGGTGTTTTCTGCCCACAGAAGCTGAATAAAACCCAAAAATGGTACCAGGGGCTCCCTGCTGCGCCACTCTCTGATGGCCACTGTGCTGGAGCACGACGGTGTCCCAGAGGTCAGACATGGCACCATTTGCAGTCTCTGCATTTTCAACCAGAAAACCAACAGATTTCCCCACCTGGAAACAACAGCTGAAGATCTTTATGCTGTTGTTGGGTCTGTTTGCTTTGTGTTGTTTTGGGGTTTTTTTAAACCAGGTTCAGTACAAAGGCAGTATTTTTGTTCAACTTGAACTCTCGTGTTATATCTGTACCTCAGTCTAATTTTTTCATAGAAAATCCTGATTTCCAAATGAGACAAACAGCAATGGAACAATTGGCGCTGGGAGCACAATCCTGAGAGCAAGCTGGAAGCCAAAAGAAGGAGCCTTATCCAAAAGGGACTCCTGTAGGCACCAGAGGACGCGTAAAAATGACACATCAGCAGTATCCGAATATTGAAATGCCGTATATAGCCTATTCAAGTGCAAGTGAACCTGCATTTCCTCGATAAAACAACAAAATATAAAGTTAACTGCATTGCAAAAATGTCCCTTATTACTTTAATGTACTGGTATATTGCTTAATGAAAGTTCTTAACTGTAATACAATTAATTACATACACAGAGTCCCCAGTTACGTTTTGCAATAAGACACTGGCTTTGGTACAGGTCTAAAGGCCCTAAACCAATTTTAATATATTAAGACCAATTTCCCTTGAATACTAATTACTATCTAATGATAAAATGAGAAAGAGGAACTTTCCAGAAGTAAGACAGTAAGAATAAAACTAAATTAGCCATGAATAGTTTGCTACTACACATAAAAGCATTTCACATTACAAAGTGCAGGCTTTTAGTTTAAAGATAAATCTCAGTGTGAGTTAAAAAAGTTCTGCAAACTGGAACAGTTCCTTACTTTGAACGCTATGAGTAAATGCTGGGTAGACAGGGGTTTCTCCAAACCCATTTCTTAATAAGGGAAAGTTGTCTGTTTCATTTAATACCCTGAAATATAAACTTTCCATTTGCCCAGAGGAAACTGGCAGCTGCTGCACTAGCAGATGTTCGGCATCACACGTACATATATACATGTACTGATCAATGAACACGAGACTGAGAAGAGCACTTTTAAAAATAATAGCTGTTACAACTGAGTTTTCCCTGACTGGCATATCTAAGCTAAAAATATTTCAAATAAAAATAAAATGCACAAAATTAAGATTTCATTTTGATGCTAGGATTTTCAAGCTATTATGTTATTAATAGTGCAAAACTGTCAATATTTCTATCCTAACGCCACGCCAAAAGATAGCTCCTTAAGCACTACAAAATCCAATTTCTTACAGTGCACTGGGGGAGCAGGCTGTGAACAACGCATGAATTACGGCTGATCTCGTACTGTTGTCCTTGAACACCCACGCCTGTGGAGTTCACTGCACGGGTGTCCACACACATTCCTGAGCAGGGACAGTGGAAGATTGCATTAAATTCACCCACATTTCGGGGGAGACACCATCAGCAGGCGATTTCTGCATTCTTTATTGGAGTTTGGTGTCCATTCAGAATCACTCAGGACCAGCACAGCAGAAAAGAGGCAGAATTCACGTAAACGTTTGTTATTTTGCCTCAATCACCCTCAGCCTTGAACAACCTCAACCCACGACTCCCTCCTGAGCTCCAGGCACTGCCTGACAAGGCAGACCTGGGATGGGACACAGAGCCAGCCCTGCCAATGCCACGCCACCGCGCGGGGACGGCGGCTGCGGCAGCACTGGGGGTCCCACGGGGTGTACCCGGGGCCTTCCCCAAATCACTTCCAGAAGGGGCTTCAGATCACGCCCTTAGCCAGGACCCTTGATGTGCTTAAGGACGGCCGAGAGGGCGCAGGAACTGAGAGTATTTTGACTTCTGTGTCCTGCCGAGGAGGGAAGAGGAGCAGTGGCTGCACAAAGAAGAGGGAAAGGCGTCCCTTGGTATCACCACCAACATTCGTTTTGAGATGATCCGTCTCTGGGATGAAGGTTAAAATTGCCCCATTTCCCCATGCACAGCACGCCGCTACCTCCTGCTGCATCCCCTCCTACAGTTCCTCATGAAGAAATGCGGCATGAGCACCAAGAACATTTTGGGAGAAGCCCCAGCCTATGGAGAACAGCAGCAAACCTGTGAGTGCCACGTTCAGCTCCAGTGCTGCTGCGCCCAGGGCTGGGGCAGCCAAGGTGCCCCGGGGATGCTCTGCTGTCCCTCTGGAGTAAAACAACAAATGCTACAGCCAAGAAACATAAATGGAAAGGTCGCATCTTCGTAAAGAAAGACAAAAACCCTCTTCTAGGACTTGAAACAGGCTCTTCCTGTGACGGTTTGCAGCAAACACCCTGAGCATGGTCTTGGCTGAGAGAGTGGATTCTAGGGGTTTCCTTGTTAGCACCATCAACATTTGTACAGCTGAATTAAACTGGAATGAAAAAACCCCAAAACTGAGAGCATGGCTGTTGCAAAGGATGAAGGAGAGACCAAAACGCTATGGAGGACAAACACAAATCAATGTTCAATGTCTTTTTTAAAAAAGTTTTATATAATTCCTTGTAAAGAAATAAATCAGAAAATAGTATTAAGACTGTAAAAACAGTAACAGAATAAAAATATTTGAGCATGGCTGGAGAGAAGGTTATTTGTCTAGCACTTTAAAAATCATCACACTGCTCCAGTTACCCCTCTGTGGTAATTTCTTTAATAGAATCATAGCATGGTTTGGGTTGGAAGGGACCTTAAGGATCACCCAAGTCCAACCCCCATTAAATCCTAACCCCCATTTAAATTCTATTAGGAAAAAAATCAGTGCTCTAACAGCCATATTGACATGGCAGAATGCACTGCAGGCCAATCACTTCATTCACTAAGCAACGCTTGCAACAGAAAAAGTTTCACATTTCCAGTGTTTTTCAGGGTTGGTCATAACTTTACAGAGTTTAACAGAAAGAGATTAATCATGAAGTGATAAACAGGATGCAGACTATTTACTAGAAGGTATGAAATCCATCATTTCCCTCTGGAATATTGTTTTGGCACAGCTGAGAAGTGCCTCAGGAAAGAGAATCTTGTCAAAACCTGCTCACCCAGACAGCACAGCTCGCATCCCAAAATACATAACTTAAGTGAGTTTAAGCAGTTTACAAGAGCAAAAGTGAAAAGGGGAAACATACTGTTCTCCCGGACAAGGCAGAATTCCAAAGTGCTCTGGCTCTCCAAGGTACAGTCTAAATCTACGGGGACATTAGGTTCACTCTGCTTCTCCAGCCGATACTGAGGACCTGAAACATAAAGGGACTTGTAAAATATCTGTTTTCTAACAAAACAACGGCTTAGCACGTTCAGCTAACGCGAGGTTACTCGCCCTGGGCTGCCGTGACCTCACCCCAGCTGCCATCAGTGTCACCCCGGCTGCCGTTTGTGGGGGACACAGCCCCGTCCCCCGCCGCAGGCACCCCATGGGCACAGACAGAAGCTGCCCCCTGTACCCGGCTGCGTTGCTCATCCATTTTGGGATTAAAACCTGCTTCTTTCTGAGCGCAGGCTCAACCAGGCAAACACTTGCACCTCTTGGAAAGCCAAGAAAGGCCTGGTCCCACAGGGAGGGCTGCACAGAGCGCGGAGAAATCCCTGGGAAGGAAAGCAGCCCCTCCTTTATGAACTGCCTGCCATGAACATCAGCCCCCTGACCGCTGCTTGGGCTGTTCCTACCCCGCATTCCTCATTGCTGCGTTCCCGAGACGCAGCTGAGCATTTCCACACACAGCAGCAGCCATCGGTGCTGCTTTCGGGGCCGTCCCCAGCCAATGCTGGGGCAGTTTGGCATCACCCAGCAGCTCAGTGGCTGCGCGGGGCAGAGAGGGTCAGAGATGGATTTTATCATTTCCCAGAGATCTGTATGATCCTAACGCTGAAATGCATCAAACACAAGCATGTACAAACACCACTCCTTCGAATGAAATATTTTCATACACACTGCATTTAACCGTAGATCTTCAAGATTCAGGCGCCAACTTCCTTCTTCTCAAATCAAATCACTAAAGGAAAGGTGCTACTACTTATAAACTGGTTACCAACTACAGAAAATGTATTAAAAATTGTTTTTACAAAAATTAGGCTAAGTTTTTTTTAAAAAACCCACCGCAGTGGAATGGATCCTTAAACCACAAGTCTTAACTGGAAGGAGTAACTCCACAATAACACAACTCCAGGTGAAAGCCCAACAGGCCAGCTCCAGGCCTGCTGTCTGACGGGTGAGGGGGTAATTTGGGGTACACCTCGCTCCACGTGGGACCTCCAGCAGGACAAAAGCCACTTCCAAGGGCAGGAGCTGGCGGCCAGGGCGCTCCCAACCTCGCTGCCCCCGAAGCGGCGCAGGGAGCATCCCCGCTCCTGCTTGCACCTGGAAACTTGAAGTGATGCAAAGCACCTTTAACCAGGTCTTACTGCAGCAAAGTAACTAGAACTGAAATAATGAAATCTATTCCCTCTTTATCAGTACTTAAAATACTTCTGAATGTTTCCTGACTTTGAATTATGATAGTAGATGATGAAATATTTAAAACATATAAAAAAATTAAGTATCTTAGCCTCAGATGGCGTGCCTAAGAAATGGAATTTGTTAGCCAATTAATTTTAAATTTACTACGGTGGAATTTCAATTACGGCTCCTCATCCCGTCTCCTCACAGCACTCACCACACGGCCCGAGCGCCTCCTGCTCCTGATGCAGATCATTACTTCTCTGTAAAATGGAGCCCCTGTACTCCCGGTGGCTCCAGAGCAGAGCCGGGCCAGGCTCCTCGCAGGCCATGGGGGGACACCACAACCGCTCCCTTGGACCGCAACCGTGTGTGCAGCGGTCGAAGCGCTTACAGAGCAAACCACGCTCCAGAACAGCACAGACCTCTCCCAGGGGCACAAACAAAGGCAAATACACAGCACCGCTGCCGCTTCTCTCCCAGCTACTGGAAATGCAATTAAAAATGTAAAACGAATTAAACAAACAGAGGCCTGGCTTGTTAGGCAGAAGCAAAATGTACCGAGAATTGAAACAGCTATCAAAGTGGTAAATTGATTTGTATTTACAAACTGGTGCAGGTCTAAAAACAGGACTGGCGACAGCAAAACCTGCTCACTCTGTCCGTGTGCAGGAAGCACCTTCCTGGGGGCCCCACGCTGCATCCAAACGCCAAACGGCACCTGGTGATGGCAAAGCCAGCAGAGCCGCTGGTCCCCACCTGAGTATCTGTGTTGCTGGTACCTGGTGCCAGGGAACCACTGGAGCCTCAGCCACCCCCACCACTGGGACCAGGACCTGCCACCCAGCGCCCTGGTTCTTCATGGCAGCCTCCTTTGCCATGCCCACCCCAACAACATTTCAGACCAGAGCAGAGGAAGGAGGGAAATCAGCTCCCTTTTAACACAGGAAGGTTTATCGGGAATTAAAACCAAACCAGGAAACAACCCTCAAAACTGCACCCACAGCTCTCCTAGGGTGCAATGTGAAGGTGCCCAAGAAGAATCCCACCCCATAATCAAATTAAGCGGCTCTGGTGCAAAAGGCAGCGGCCATCCACATAACAGCAAACCAATTCTGTTGCCATTTAGGCTGCAGAGCCTTCAGAATGGGGTTTTGAAAGCACGACCCATCAGTTCTAATTTTTAAAACTTATCCTTTCAGTCAAGACTAGAAAAAGGCCCATTCCAACTTTTATCTTCCCCACAAAGTGCTGTTATCTCGGGCTGATGTCAGGAGCTCTATCTCTCTTTCTGCTGACAAGCAGAGACGAGAGAGATAAGATTGGGAACGAATCTCACTTCTCTGAGTAAATAAATAATCAATACTCATCTAAATGTAAATGAGAAAGTATCCCCCTCTGATAACAGGGCTCTTATCAAACAGCCAATTTTCTACAGACATTTGGCCTCAACCAAATCACCATCATTCAGCCCCAGCCTAATGGCTAAAAATCGTAACTAAATTGAACCGATCACCAGAGATCAACTAAGTTCAGCCATGGCTACTACAGGTTCAAATGTTTGGAATGCAATTTTTCCCCCATTAACTTTCAATAGCAATGAAGAATACCACGGTCAGGGGTTGAGTCTGCACAATAAACAAACACCAACACTTAAAAGGAGAAAGGGGCTTTAAACAAAACCCCACACAAACCCATCTCCACCTGCCAATGAGTTAATAGGAGAAAAAGAGGATTACAGGAATAGTTACCTCAATATTTAATGTTTGTGGAGTTGTCAGACCTAAACTAGAAAGACCAGTATAAACAAAAACCCCAAACGGTTTAAAGCTGAACCTGTATTTTCAGTGTTAGTCTCTGTAACAAAACACAACCTATTTATCCCTTATCTTTACCCCCTCTCAAGAGCTCCCGTAACTCCCACAAAGCCCCAGTCCCAGCTCTGCTCGCTGTCAGCTGTTTCTGCCGCCTTTATGGCCCATGCATTTGCTCAAAACACTTCTGAATCTCCCATCTCCATCACACTAACCTCAGAATTTATTGCACCGTGTGAGAAGGACAATTCCCTTTTGTTCCCAAAAGCCATTGCCGCCACGTTGGGCTGTGCAGCTCCTGCCTGCGCCAAACTCCACCAGCTCCACCACACGCCATGTACTGCTCCTGCACCCCGCCACGGCCACTCCAAACCGAACAGACCCGAGCACCTACTCCTCATTTCACGTCTGATCTGTTTTTGCACTCACCCATTTTTGTATCTATGTTATCCTTTTTGAGATAAAATACAACAAGACGTGGGCACATCGTGATTTACAGACCGGCACAGCGACGCTTTCTGGTTTGTTCTCCTTTCCTAATTTCTGATGTTCAGTTTCCCTTTCCGGCTGCTCCTAAGCCGAGCTGTGTTGTTCACACCAACCCGTGACGACTCCAGATCCTTTTCTTGACTGACGGAAGGTAATTAGAGCCCCTCATTGTATACATACAGTGAGGGCTGCTTTTCACCATGTATATTATTTTGCACTCATTGACACTGAATTCTCTCTCTTTTCATTGTTCTGCCACTCAGCATTGTGAGATACCTCTGCAGAGCTCCACAGACAGCTTTTATTTGCACTATTCTTACTTCTTTTGTATCAGCCCCACATTCTGCCACATCAGCATTCACATCCTTTTCCATGCCCGGCGTTACGGGAACAATGCGGGTCCCACCAGTTCCACTGGAGCCCCACCAGTAACCTAGTTACTAATAACGGAGGGCCATTATTCCTGTTCATTGTTTCCTGTCTTTTAATCAATTATTAATCCACATGAGGATCCTCCTTCTCACCCTGTGACAGCTTAATTGCTTTATGAGCCGTTGTCAAGTCTTTTTTGGAAGGGTGAGGTGCCCCCCAGCACACAGCACCCTGCGCGGATGGGCTGCGGCTCCTCACCACTGCTGCTCCACAACAGCTATGCCCATTACTGCCTCTGTGCGCTGCACATGTCCACGTGGCACCTATCAATTCCGCTCTTAGCTACCATTTCTGGTTTGGTTTTTCCCAGTTTGCCCAGTAAGGAAGCCAAGGCATGCTGGTTTGCAATGAACAGGGGTTTTCCTTGCCACCACCCACAGGCGTGGTGACGGAGGCCACGTCAACACCTCCACGACCAGGAGGAAGGTGTAAGGTGCACCCTCACCACCACAGCACCATTGGGATCGCAGGGCTCCTGCATGTATGGCTGTAATCCCAAAATAACACACGGAAACCCAGAAAATTGAAGATGGTTGGGTGGTCATCACCTAACAGCCACAGCGGTCAGCGCCAGGCAGACAGCAAACACGCAAAGTGAACATGAGCTGTGGTTCAGGTCTGTCCATGTACAGAGGAAAGATGGGGAAGCAGTCAAGAGAAAACACTTGATAAACATTTAATGCTGGTGTCTGTGGTACCTTCCTATTTCCAGTTTCTCCTTTCACAAGGATACATGATTTACTGCCTCACTGCTCCAACCCTAGGTTTTGAAAGTGTGATTCCTTTTGAGTTTAAACTATATTTATATTTATTTTTTTGTTATCACTTTTTTATTATTGCTATAGAAAATATTTGCTAGAAATATGTTGCAGCTATTACAAGGTCATAAAAAAGAGAAGGTTTATGTATTTCTATCATTTCAAATAGTCTGTCAGAAAGCATCAGTCGTGCTAAGTGCAAGGCTACTGGATTCCAGCTCTCCCTGCGCGGCACATGGGCAGCAGATGGAGGAGCTGAAATAGCTGTGTGGGTGCTGCTGGGCGCACTCCCAGGCACCGTGCTGTCCCCAGGACGTCCTCCGTTGCCTCTGCAGGGGCTCGGTGAGGACCAGCAATGCTGGGATGGGCTGGGAGGTGGATACTGGGCATGGACCACAGACAAAGAGGCTGGAGGAGAGGGATGGGAACAGGGAGCAGGGAGAGGTCCCAGGCCTCGCTGCAGGATTTCTCTTTGCACAGGAGGGGCGCGGACTCCATTGTGTGCTTGGCAAGGACAATAAAACAACAGAAAATATGTAAACAGTTTGAGAGGAAATAGCTGTAAAGCCAGAATGTTTACATCTCAAACCCTACTGCTATGAGGACATCTTAAATCTGTTTATCTGTTAAAAATCCCCAAAGCCCCATAACACCTCTGAAGTGGAATAAAGATTTTATCATTACAAATGCAAATACTGGTTAATAAATAAAGATATTTAAATAGTGAAAACAAACTTTTAACATTACACACAAGCAGGAGACTTTTTTTTTTTAGTCCAATCTGTTTTTTCTTAACTTGCACTGTTGTGACATTACTGAATTTTACATACAGTTATCTGCTGCTCTCTGCAGAAATACAGATGGTTTTTGTAGAAATAAACAGTCATTTATATGAAACAATTGTAAAATAGTTTATGGAAACCAGTGGTGTAATGCATTCAAATAAATGCCAGGACCGGCTGATGGAGAGCCAAGGTGTTAAATCACACTGCTTAAGAATTCAGCTGTGGGAAACAGATAGTAAATCCAGAGTGACAGAATTTCCAGTGATGGCAAAGGTTTCTGACATCTAGTCCAGTACACAAAAACTACAAGCAGTTCAAACCCATTTTACTTAACACTACCTTGACAGCCAGTGAAATTAAAGAATTTAGCCAAAAGCCTGTTAAAAAGAAACAAACACTTCATTTATGTATTGCTTTTTCGTAGAATGGCAACCACGCAGCATAACTAGCCGCAAACGGGCCCTTGCAGAATATTAACACGAGTGCTTTATTTAATTGCTACTTCAGACTTCCATTCCTTTTGCATTAGCAATGTATAGCTCTAAATACGGCTGAAACGAGAAAGAAATCATTGTGTTTGATCTACAGCGTAATGTACCTATGGCAGAAATACAGTATACAGATTTACTTATTTTAATCACAGATTTAGGAGATTATGTCAGGGCAAGTGGCTGTGGGGCTCCGCAGGCTGCTCCTCAAAAGCCAGCACCCCTGTGCACACCCTGCGATCCCCTGGGCACCCGTGACGCACAGCAGGACAGGGTCTCCACGTTACTGACTCAGATTAAGGAGAAAGGTGCTTGCCCTTCGGTGGCAGCCAGAGGCCACAGCGTCACGGCACAAGGGAACACCGCTGCCCCAGCGGGTGCACTTCAGGCCTCCCAAAAAGCAGCAGGAAGGAGATGGTCCCACGCGCGTACCTGGCGCAGCAGCAGGATCTCCCTTCATCGGAGTGGATAGAATGAACAAAAAAGTCTCTATCATCCAAACAGTGAACTGCAGAATGTAAAATGTCACACAAATTACAGCTTTAATCCCAATCCAGAACCACCAATAAATGAACTATTTCAGTACCAACAGAGTCAGCTCAATTATTTCACTTTCCTTTCAGAGGCCAGGCATGAAAAATCCTCCTCGCCCCTTTGGGCCCATGTCCAGGAGCACATCACCCAAGCACGCAGGACGAACGAGCTGTTCCTACCCTGACAAACTATTCGCAAACTTCATTCCTGACGAGTTGCTCCTGCCTACGCCAGCATCCCTGCGCCCCCGTCATGGCAGTGTCTGCTCAGCATCAGCGTCTGCCCACAAAGGCCTCACCGAAATAATTTATTACAGTGGCAAAACAGGGACAGGGTTTGTAGGCTAAGGGAAATCATTTCAGGCTTCATCACAGCTCCCTGCACAGAGGGGCTCCCCCTGCCCAGCACCAATCCTGCCCAGGAAAATCTGCAGCAAAAAACCAGCAAGCATCTTTCCTCTTCCCCAGCATCCATCACAGCAGGGAGGAAGAGAGCAGCAGCCCCAGATAAAGCTCAAAACACAGCCCTAAACACAGGGATGTGGGGACAGGGGGTGCTGGGCAGGGCAGAGGAATGGGAAACCTCCGGGGGGCACCCGTGGGATGGGATGGGATGGTGATGGGATGGTGACAAGGATGGGATGGGATGGGATGGGCAGCGCTCACCACTCCTGCATGGGACCAGAGGAACGGGGAGGAACTGGGACAACTGGGGGCCGCAGGCTTCACCTACACCTTTTTCACTTCATTGCCTCTACATTGCACGAAGGAGAGTCCTGACTAAGGATGTGCAAATACTGACCTTCCTTTCAATTTAAACCCTGCTAATGCAAACAGCTTAATGCAAGGAAAAGCAGGGTTTCTGAAGTACTTCCAGGTAAAGCCGTTCATAGCTGGGGCAGAAGACTCTGCAGGGATGCTGTAATTATCCAAAACAACGCACTGAAAGCCAAAGAAACTCAAAACTACCATTAAGCAGAAAAGCACGCACATAAACACAAGGAAATACAAATTAATTGGCTTTTCACTGTCACAGATGCTGGGGCTTCCATCTCTAAGAGTCAGAGCAAACATATGCATCGCCCACTCTAACATATTTGCTTTTAAATTTAAACTCCTTGGTTACCATCATTCCATGACAGCACCAAACTTTAATGACAGAATATTCTAAGTGTGGTTCATCTCTTAAAAATGCTTTAATCACAGGGCTGTGGTTTTACATAGTTTCTTTTCTCTTCCCAATTCTCCTTTTTAATATAAATACGTAAATATGCAACAAGAACACATCCAACCACCCTCTCCCAGCCATTTCTTCTTGTCCCATTCCCCCATCCACATGGGGGGGGATGAAGAACCAAACCCAAGCGAGACCCCCAGGCCAACGGAGTGCGGCACCACAGCACCAACACCACGGGTTTGCAGATGCTGCTGAGCTGCTCCCAAAATGGGGAAGTGGTGGAGCGGTGCAAGGGCAGCCCTCGGCACTGCAGCACCGCGACTCCCCCAGCCGTGGGGGTTTTCACACAAACAGCATCTTCGTACCGTAGCTCCTGCTCACCTCCCGTGTATGTTTGGAATAAAACGTGTTTATAAACACACTTCTGAAGCTGTTTAAGACATGAGATTTGACATTAAAAGCAGTGCTGAGCCCGAAGTGTTAGAAAGCGAATTGTCAAAGGAAACTCCCATCTCCTTCCCTGGTTGTTTCGCTGCAGCACCACTCCTCGTCTGGAGCTGCTGTTCCCCAGGTTCTGAGGGATGAACTCAACCGCTCCGTGAACACATCCGAAATACAGGGACAACAAACCACCACCAAACGGGGTTTAGTCATGGATTGTGCCACTTGCCACAGCTCCGAGTCACCTGGTGACGGAGCAGATTATTTTAACTGGCCTTTGCAGCTCTAATTCTTTTGATTCTGTTGTACAGACTAATTTATTATATGGAGGCTTTTATTTTGATGTCCTATCCCTGTCTCCTGAATTTTTCTTTCCTTATTATTCAGCTTCCTGTGGCAGTGAGATAATACACTTACCCAGGCTAGTAAGATTATATTTTAGACTATTTTCAGTCACTTTGCACATTTTCAAGAGCACAGAAAGCACGAGGTGACAGCTGCTGGGGACTTGACTGTTACTGTAAAGCAGCTGTTTTCATTTATAGAAGAAATATTAGTCTTTCTCCAAACTGAGCAGAATCCTAAGTTAATAACTCCTGCTCTAACCCACGGAAAATACAGGTCATGTCTGTGAAATGTTGGCAGAAGGTATTGTTTATAGCAATTAAACTTGTATAGCATTTTGTTCTTAAAAGGGCCGAGCATTTCTGGTTCGGGGATGTTTGCAGTTTGAAGCAGCTATTAAATAATCATCAGTAGCGTGTTCACCCTGCGAGGAATTTCTACTTAAAATCGGACAAGATTAATCAGACAAGGCTTCTCTGTTCAGAAGAAATGTCAAATGAAGAGAGGCTGACATGGACCAGAAGCAGGCAGGATTGTTCTAACATTTCAGCATTTTATGTTCAGTTTTGTCTCGCGCTTCTATCTAAGAATATTCGGATTTTACTTACTGACATCAATGCTTAATTTGTTTGAAAACAAAACCTTTGTACGCTTCCTCTCTGCGTTGCTATTTACTTTACATTAGTATTTATAGTCTATTCAGCTGAGCTCTGGAGGAGAAGGCGACCAGCATCGCAGAGTGCATTTGTGGAAGAGCAAAAGGAACGAGACGGCTCAAAGGCAAGAAGGAGAACTTTGGGTGTACAGACAGGCCTTGCACATGTTTAACTGGAGAATGACCCTGGCACCGAGATGCACAAAGCACCAAGAATTAAGTCACCACCTTCCAGCCTGATGAGCTCTGCCTGCCTCTGTGCGTGGGGATGCTGCCAGACCCCATCATGCTGCAGTACCTGGACACGAGGGTCTCTGCGTTCCCTCCTGGCAGACTCTGCTCTCCTTGGTCCCACCAGAGCCTTCCTAAAACGCAGGATTTAAACTGTACATCCACCATATCCTGAAGGCTAAGTGGGTAACACCTAAGGATTGGTAAAAGTAAGACCAGCAGAAATACACACCAAATTGAGGATGTAGG